>NC_056742.1:248190092-248280092 GCF_019279795.1 Protopterus annectens
AGGTAAAGGTTGTTTGACTCCATGAAGAGGGCTGATGCAATCCAAAAATTTTTGGCTAAAAATTCGGGGGGGGGGGGCAAAACATGGACAAACTAATATAACTTAAAGCATGTTTAAATTCAGTGGCAAACTGTTCAACAGATCTGGATGATTTAATAACAGATGTTCCTCACACAGAACTGACATCATTTAAGGTAATCAGCCACATGCACAGCTGTAACAAACTTCGCAAATTTAGCTTCAGCTTAATTTGAAAAAGGTTCCTTAGACTGAACAGAGTCTCCCCCCAGCAACAAAATACGATGTAGCCCAGGAGTACTTACTCATAGCTATGCCAACTATAACTACATTAACCTCGCTTTGTGCAGCATTAAGCAATACCTTTACCATGTGTTACATGACTGTAAAAGTGAAAAGACAGAGAAGCTTCTCTTTGATGGAGCTATCAGGGCGGCATTTGATTGTCAATATCTTTCTGTCCCACTATGGCTACATTATCTGGGTAAGTTATCTCAGCAACCCAAAACAAACTCAAGAGAGTCAACAAACACATTTTCCTAGTTTAAAACATATTTTACTGAAAGAGCAACATTTGTAGGATAAAAAGTAAAGACGCCTCCCAACCCCAAAGTAAACTCATCTGCCCACCAATGGAACAGAGTTAGAAGACTGTTGATCCTCAAAGGCCTGCAAAAGAGTACTCTCTTCAGCGGCAGCAAGGCTCTTAACTGCTTAGCACCTAAACCTGACAACTAGTTAACTCAGCTGAATCTGACTAATGACTTGGAAGAGTGGAAATTGCAGTGAAGCTTTGAAACCTACTCAGCTTTTCTAGCCAATGCGGTATATAAGCCAACGGTGGACAGAATGGCCTGCCCACAGGTACACTCGGAGAATAAAGGAACTGATTTCAACAGCAATATAAATACTTGGCCTAGCTTGAACAGCCACTGACAGAACAGTTAAGTACTGGTCAAATTACAGATCTGCAAGAAAATGGTTCCTCTGAAAGCAGGAGAACTTGTGCTTTAGGCTTAAAAATCTAATCAAGTCATCCAGGCTGTCTGCAATCCTTCCTCTTCACAGCAAGCTTCTCTCATATCAGACTCTTTAGCGTTTGTACAAAAGTGCTGAGCTGCAGGGAAAAAAGACATGAGAAAACAAACAGCTGAGCTAAGTATAACAATTAAAGTTATGAACTCATCATAACTATGCATCTGTGTTGTCCATTTTCATTCTGCCTAAACATATGAGTTACAGATCTGACCGCGGATCCAATTTGGCCTCATAACACAGACTTAAGTATCATACTCTCAAGCTCTTCCCTCTACGCACAATGTCCCAACCACCCTTCAATAAATCAGATCTAGTTTTCTGCCTTATAGAACCCAAGAAAGAATTGGAAGAAGAAAATAACAGTACAGCTAGGGCTCAAACCTGGAACAAAAGGTCCTAAAATAGCCATAAGATAACAGAAGATGAAAGGAAGAGGGAAGGAGAGTGGGGAGTTGAGAAAGAATGAAAATGGACAACACAGACACATATTTATGGTGAGTACATAACTAATATCTGATGATGTCCTTCTCATTCTTCCTGAACATATGGGACAAGAGTCCCCTGCTACGTGAATCTTGGGTGGCCATCATGGAAGGATATTCCAAATAACTGCCAAACCTAAAATAGCTCTGCTTCTAGAAGTCGAATCTAGCTTGCAATGAGCAATAAAGGTATGAGCAGTAGACCAGGTAGCTGCTGTGCAAATGTTATCAATAGAGGTTTTAGGCAATAAGCCAGAAGTGGCTAAGGATCTAGTTGAAGGTGCCTTAGGAGGTTTTGATAGGGAGAGGCCGTGCTGAGTATATACACAAGAAATGCAATCAGTAATCCATTTGGCCAGGCTAACTTTAGAAATTGGTGATTCCAGTCTCTTTGGTGAGAAACAATTAGTTTGATTTTTTGAAACCTTTTGTCCTGTGTAGACAAAAATGTAGCTGTCTATGTGTATCTACATGGTGTAGCATGTAATCTCCCTTATTATAAAAATTAAGGAAGAAAACAGCCAAATGAATTTTTAATATTTGATTCACAGCCTACTTTTGGTAAGAAGGATGTGTTGGTTCATAAGGTAATTGTCTTTGTGAAAAGAAATGCAAGGGGATTTGGATGGTTGAGCCTGGAGTTCTAAAATTCTCCTTGCAGATGTAGTTACTAGAAATGCAGTTTTCCAAGACAAACTGTAAATCAGTTTTGGTTGAAGGTTCAAAAGGTTGAGTCAAACCCCTGAAGTAAAACTGTCAAATCTCAAGGAGATGAATCTTTCACTGGAGGCCTTAGTAAGAAGGTCCCTTTTAGAAAAGCTATGCACTACTTGGAAGTAACTAGAGAGAAAGCCTTTTCCTCCTGAATGCAAAGTTTTATACAGCTGCTAAATGTACTTTGACCATGCCGAAACTAGTACCTTCCTGAAAAACAGAGCCTAAGACTTCTAAAACCAAAGAAATTGGAGCAGTAAAGGGGTTGATTTCATTCTCAAGAGCCCAAACTGAAAATAGTTTCAATTTGCTTTTATAGATCTTCCTGGTAGAGGCTTTCTGGGAAGCTAAAAGTATGTGTTGAACTGGTAAGGAAAGCCTGGGCTGTCTAGCTATTAACAGAATAGCACAAACCATGCAGTTAGTTTAAGGCCTGGGAAACTGGGAAGTTTCATCCCAGAGGGACGAGAAAGAACTTCTGGACTGAGGTCCAGTATCCATGCATGATAACTAAGTGAGACCAAAGGAAGGGGAACCAAACTTGGCGAGACCAGAAGGGGGCAATAATGACAACTGACCTCTTCAACAGATGGGGGATCGGGGGTAACGTGATAAGCATAAAGGAGACCAGAAGGCCAAATGTATACCACAGCATCGCTCAGTGATTTCACCAGAGGGGAAATTAGAGAAAAATACCTGCTGCATTTGTTGTGGGGGATGCAAAGAGATCAGAGCAAGGTTGGCCCCAACAATGGAAAATCTCTTCCATTGACAGAGATCACTCGTGAGGTAACAAAATGGACCTGCTGAGTTTGTCCGCTAGAATGTAGTATTTCCCCTGAATGTGCATTGCCACTAGAAAGTGGTTGGAGGAGATTGCCCACTGCCACACTCTCACTGCCTCTTGACAACGGGGGTAGGAACAGGTTCCCCCCTTGTTTGTTGATGTACCAGACCACAGACATTTCGATTTGTATTTTAATAGTTCCTAGAGGGGGAACATCTTGAAAGGCCCGCAGTGCTAACAGAACCACTCTAATCTCTAGAACACTTTTGTGCAAATTGGTCAATTTGGGGGATCAAATGCCTTGGATTGTCTGCCCAAGAAATGCCCCCACACCAACTGGGAGGCATCTGCGGTCACTATGGCCATTGAAGGGGGCAGATTAATGGACAACCCAAGAAAATCTTGACCAAATGAATCCACCAAGAAAGATAATTTTTGCATACTCTGGTTTGGCTGGAAAGGATAGATGATGGTGCAGAACAGACCACTGAACAGCAACAGTCAACTGGAGGATACACAGTAACAAACCAAGGGAACTACGGTTATGGCAGCTGCCACCAAACCAAGGGGATGGAGAACAAGTTTAGCTGAAAAGGCAGGGTGGATAAGAATCTGCTGACCATAAGAAGTTATGTTCTTACCATAACGTTCCATGTGAATTGTTCATCTCGCCTTTGTTCTTGCGCACGGGTTTGGAGCAGACCCTCGGCTCCGAGTCGGCCACATTGCAAGCTCTGCATCTAAGAGAAGCTCGAAGCACAGACCCTATCCCATGATCCCCTGCTGCTATCCCTCAGATCTAGTTTGCTAAGAAACCAGACTTCAAGAACATAACTGACCCCCTTACCTACGCTTCCATCCACACAAGATCGTAATACTCAAATTATATATAGACAGGCATACAGTAATGAGCACACCTAAAAAGAAGCAGGTAGTGCCAGGTAACCCCAAGAAGGTAACCAGACACCAGTCGTACTCATTCTTCCAGGACGAGGAGGGGGATGGAGGGAGGGAATGTAAGAACAAAGGCGAGATGAACAATTCACATGGAACGTTATGGTAAGAACATATTCTTTATGTGAAATTGTTCAATCTTGCCGTTTGTTCTTACGCACGGGTAGCGTCCCTAGCACCGCAACCCTGGGTGGCTCACGAAAGAACATTCCTGAGAACCGTGGAACCAAAGGAAGCCCTGTCCCTGGAGGTCCTGTCCACTTTGTAGCGAGTAATAAATGTCTGAGGCTTGGCCCAAGTAGCCACCGCACATATGGTATCCAAATACAAACGATCGGTGTGGGCCAGAGAAGTGGAAACAGCCCTGGTAGAATGAGCTTTAGGTTTGAACGGAAGAAACTACTTGGAGGATGAATAGACAAAATTTATACAGTCTGACAGCCACTTAGATAACGTGCATTTTGTTACTGCCAGTCCATTCTTATTGTCCGCATAGGAAACAAAAAGTTGATCTGATTTCCTACATTCCTTGGTTCTGTCCAGATAAAATCTCAGCTGTCTGTGGATATCCAATTTGTGCAACATGTATTCCATTTTATTAGAATGGTTCCTGAAAAAAGTGGGAAGCTCAATGGATTGATTAATATGAAACACTGAACATACTTTCGGCAGAAAGAATGGATTAGTACGCAAGGTGACCCTGTCTGGGTGAAAGACTATATACGGGGGTCTAATCGACAAATCCTGTAGCTCCGAGATTCTGCGGGCTGAAGTGATTGCCACCAGAAACAGGGTTTTCCAGGATAGATACTTAAGTGGACACGTCGAAGCTGGCTCGAAGGGTTCCAACATGAGTTGAGACAGCATTAAATTCAAGTTCCAGGAAAATACCGGGTTTTGTATGGGTGGCCTGAGATGAAAGGTACCCTTCATAAATGCTCTACAAAGTCTGTGGGATATAACTGTAGCTCCTCCTGTAGAAATTTTACTGGCCTGAGCTTTCTCTCGACGCGACCTGTTGCAGCGGCAAACTAGATCTGAGGGATAGCAGCAGGGGATAGGGACTGTGCCTTGAGCTTCTCTTAGATGCAGAGCTTGCGATGTGGCCGACTCGGAGCCGAGGGTCGGCTCTGAACCCGTGCATAAGAACAAACGGCGAGATCAAACAATTTCACATCAGCCTACATCCCAGCAGGGGCTCAGGTGAGCTGCCACCCTTGCCATACACTTGGTAAAACTCCCTGGGGGCGGTGACGAGACCAAAGGGCAGGTCTCTAAATCGATGGTGACTGGTCCCCAGACAAAAGTGCAGGTATCTTCAGGAACGTCTGTTCATTTTGATGTGGTGTGGTAGTATGCGTCCTGAAGATCGACTGGGCACATCCCATCACTCCTGGGCACGATGAACAATGACCATTCAAAACTTTGATTTCTTCACAAATAAGTTCAGGTTGCTTAGATCCAAAATTGGGTCTCAAGTCCCATGTCTTCTTTGTAATGAGTTTCAAATCCTCTTTGGTTTGGTGGGACTCCCTGCATGACTCTTGTTTAGCAGCTTTCGAATTACCTGAGCTGCAGGTTCTCTCTGAATGGGTGGTATTGTCAGGAAGCTTTCTTCTTTTCATTAGGGGAATCTGGAAAAATGGTATGAAAAACTCTGGATAACTTTTAGCACCCAAGAGTCTTTTGTTATTGAAGCCCAGGCATCTAGGTAAAAGGACAAGCACCCCCTGACTGCTTCCAGACGTGAGCAGTGGAGCAACCCTTCAGGAGCACTGAAAGGGTCTATCCAGAAAGGAAGCTCAGAAAAGTACAGTTTTGTACCTACCATAAATGTAGATGTTCGAGTGTATACCCTGCTGCAGTCATCACACTTGGGTTATCCTGTCGTCAGGCAGTCCCGCAGTCGGCCTGAATTCCAAAGTCTTGGTCTGGTGTCAGTTGCTGTCGCTTCTTCCCTGCCAGCAGTGCGCCAGGGGTACATAAGAGGCATCCAACGCCATTTTCTTTAGTTTTTCTTGCCCCAGATGTCAGGTGCCCCCCCAAAAGGTGGTCAGTAGATAGTACCAATAATAAAAGTTTATCACAAACAAAACATCCCTCTAGCTATAAGCAAATACACCGCAAAGGTTGTATCAGATTTTAAGGTACTGAAAGGTTTTAGTTAGGTCAGAGGGGATGGAAGGAGGGTAACTTGGACTGCAGCAGGGTATACACACTCTAACATCTACATTTATGGTAGGTACAAAACTGTACTATGTTCATCGTGTTACCCTGCTGCAGCCATCACATTTGGGTAGAATCCCAAAGCTAAGGATGGGAGGTGGAGTCAAACAGGGTTAGAGGAGGCTAGAAGGCCCTGCAAAACTGCAGTGGCAAAGCCAGCTCTAGTCTTAAAGTGGTAAGTGATGGTGTTTGGTGAAGGTGTGTACTGACCTCCAAGTTGCAGCTTCCAGAATATCCTTGGTTGGGACTCCCCTGAGGAAGGCTGTAGATGTAGCTGCTGCCCTGGTAGAGTGGGGCCTTATGCTAGCAGGAAGTGGTTTTCCATGGTGGGTGTAGCAAAACGTATGCAATGTCCTATCCATTTGGAAATGGCCTGTTTTGAGATAGCCTTTCCTTGTGATGCTGTAGCATAGGATACAAAAAGCTGGTCGGATTTTCTGAAAACCCTAGTTTTATCCAAGTAGTAACTTAGCTGCCTGTGAATGTCCAAGGAATGCAGGAGTCTTTCTCCTTTGTTCTGTGGATTTGGAAAGAAGGTGGATAAAATGGATGGTTTGATTTAGAGCCACACTGGATACCACCTTAGGCATAAAAAGAGGGGTTAGTTCGTAGAGAAACTCTGTCTTGATGAAAAATGAGGAAAGGCTCTACTGCCATTAGTGCCTGAAGCTCTGAAACTCTTCTGGCTGAAGTAATTGCTAGCAGCAGGGCAGTCTTTCATGATATAAACTTTAAGTCAGCTGAGAAAGCTGGTCCAAAAAAAGGTAGCATAAGTTTTTCAAGAACAAAATTGAGGTCCCAAGTTGGTGCTCTCCTGGGAGGCCTAATGTTTTTGGCCCCTCTGAGAAACTGCCTTAGAAGTGGATATGAAAATAAGGGAGGATCTGTGTTGTAGTGAGCTGAAATAGCTGAGGCGTGGATTTTAATAGCTGAAAAAGAAAGGCCTTTGTGTAACATCTCAGTTAAATATTGTAAAATCTGAGGTATGTCTGGCCGAAGGGTATTTTGGCCTTTAGCTTGGTTCCAGGCGTAAAATCTTTTCCATTTGTCTGAGTAGGCTTTCCTGGTGCTGGGCCTTCCTGGCTTCCAGAATAACCTCCATAGCAGCTTGTGAAAGAGGAGCTGGCTGGTTGCTTAGGTGATTTGCCATGCAGCCAGATTTAAGGTTTTGAGCTGGCCGTGTAGGATCGGACTGTCTTGCTGTGTGAGCAGATGAGCAATTTGTGGTAAAATCCATGGTGGGCCCTAGGCCATATTCCTCCGTGGCCAGTCTGGGGCAATGAGTATCATTCGGGGTCTCTCCATCCTGACTTTCAGCAGCACCTTTGTGAGAAGGGGCAATGGAGGGAAGGCATATACTGTCAGCATTTTCCAACTGAATGAGAGTGCGTCCACTTTCCAAGCTTGATGGTGAAATGTCCTTGTGCAAAATTTTGTTAGCTGATAGACCTGTTTGCCAGCCCCCAAAACTATGTCTGGGTGCCCCCATTTTTGAGTTATCATTGCAAATACTTGTGGATCCAGTTTCCACTCGTGGGGATCCATGATGTTTCTGCTTAGGTCGTCTGCCAAGGTGTTCTTTTTTCCTGGCAGGAATTGAGCTTGTAATTGAACTTGGTAAGCAAGTGCCGTGTTCCACAAGGTCATTGCTTGCCTGCATAGAGGGTAGGAGTGTGTACCCCCTTGTTTGTTTATGTACCACATTACTGTGGTGTTGTCTGTCCTTATTGTACGCTGTCCTGGATGTAAGAGGTCCTTGAAGGCTGTCAGGGCATTCTGTATAGCTAGCATTTCTTTTTGATTGATGTGCAGATTCCTTTGATCTGCAGTCCATATGCCTTGAACGCACCGTCCTGCCATGTATGCCCCCCAGGCATAGTCCGATGCATCTGTTGTCATAGTTTGCCTGGCTGGGGGTAAGGTGAAAGGCTGACCCTTGTTGAGGTGACATGCCTGTGACCACCATAGAAACTCCTGTTGAGGGCAGGGAATGAGAGATATCATTGTTTCCAAGCTGTGGCCGTGTTGAGTCCATACACTTTTTAGGTACCATTGTAATTTCCTCATATGCAGTTTTGCAAATGGTATTAGTAGTATGCAAGATGCCATGAAGCCCAAGGCCTGCAGAATTTTTCTTGCAGGGAGTTGGGTCTTTGTTGCCATTGTTTTGAACTATTGAGTTAGTTGTAGTTTGTCTGGCGTCAGATAAGCCATCTGGCCCGTTGTATTCAAGCTGGCACCCAGGAATGTCATATTTTGTGAGGGCACTAGTTTTGATTTCTTTTCGTTTACTGTGTACTCCAGGCAACTTAGAAGGTGTTTTACAAAAGCCAGATGTTGTAAGAGAATGTCCTTGCTTTCTGCTTGGATGAGGGCAGTCGTCCAGGTATGGTTTATTTGAATTCCTCTTTGTCTGCAGTATGCAATTACTTGTGCCAGGCATTTTGTGAAGACCCTGGACGCAGTAGATAAGCCAAAGGGCTGTGTAGAGAATTGGTAATGGGTTGAACCTGCAATGAAACGGAGGTATCTTCTGCAATTTTGTCCAATAGGGACATGCAGGTATGCCTCCTTGAGGTCCAACGTTACTAGCCAAGCTTTCTTGCCCAACATGGGAAGAAGCTGCTGTAGTGTTAGCATCTTGAATTTGGGTACTTGCAAGAAGGTTTTTAGAATTGAAAGGTCCAGAATGGGTCTCCAAGCATTGTCCTTTCTGGGACTAGAAAGAGCTTTGAGTAAAATCCTTGGCCTTGTTCCTGTGTAGGTACCAGTTGAATGGCTCTCATGTCCATGAGAGCTGTAATTTGTTTTTGTGCCTCTGCCCATTGATTTTGTGGCAGGTTTGGCATTCCCTTTATCCTTGGCAAGGTGTGGAAATGGAATCTGTATCCTTGTGAGATAATGTCTAGAACCCATTTGTCCTTTGTGACGATGTGCCAGTTGTCTGCAAAAAGTGCTAATTTTCCTCCCAAGGGAGTTGCCAAGAGAGTTTTGCTTGGCAGTTTGAGGTGTAAGTCATTGTGTTTGCCTTCTAGTAGTTAGGGACCTGTCTTCTCCTCCCTACTGTGTTGCAATGCCCCATTGGCGAGGTTTGTAAGGGATTTGTGCTTGTCCTCTGCCCCTCTGCGGTCTGTCAGAAGCTGTAAAGGACCAATTTTTGTTGGCCAATTTCTGCTGAAGCGTGGGGGCTGTACCTGTAAGAAATCTTTGACCGTCCGCATAGATTTTGCCTTATCCTCCATTTTCTTTAAAAGTTCTTCTGCTTTAACCCCAAATAAGACATCCTGCTGTAAGGGTGCATCTAATAACTTTGCTTTAACATGATCAGGCAGAGTTTGTTCCTTTAACCAAGCATGCCTACATATAACAGACCCAGTAACAGCTGCTCTACAGGAAGCTTCCAAGGAATCAAATCCAAAAGTATGTTTGCCCACCTGTTCAGCTGCATGCAACAGATCCTGCATTTCCTTGAATTCAGACTGTTGAGGGCGCGTGCTCATCTTTTGTTTTATTTGAGACATTAGGAATTGCTGGTATTTAAGCATGTGAAATTGACAATTTAGTGCTCTCATAGCTAGAGTAGCTGAGGTGTAAACCTTCTTCCCCCACCTATCTAGTGCTCTGGAGTCCCTTTCAGAGGGTACAGGATTTTTAGCCATAGAAGCCTTAGCCCCTTTGGGACCCTGGGAGATTGTCTCGACAACAGGGCTTTTGTAAAGGAATTTGTGCGAGTCAGGCACTATAGTATCTATCTGGTTTGGCTGGAGCAGGAGGCAGAGAATCTGAATTTAGACTAGATTCTAAGTAAACAACATCCACAATGTCTAAAACTGGGGGGATAGCAAGTGGTCTGTGCTGGGGGAGTAAAAGAAACTCTTGGAGCATTTCCTTTGAGTCGTAGTCCTGACCTTCCCAGTGGAAATGTTCCCTCATGGTATGCAAGGTTTCCCCAAAAGAATAGTCTTCAGGGGGAGAAGCTGAGGGAATGGAATCTTCAGCATCAGAATCTTCATAAGGGGGGAAAGGAGTAATCCTGTTCCTCAGAAGGGCCTGAGGAAATAGATACTTGATCAGAGGAGGCATAATCCTCCTCTTGTCTAAGCCTTTTGTCGGGGGGGGGGGTTGGGAACCCCTGATTAAAGAAATCAAATCTTCAGCCATTTTAAGCATCTGTTTCTTAGGCAGGGGACCTTGAACTGGAGACTGAAGTGCAGTCTTTTTTGGTTTTAGAGGAGTCTTAAGCTTAGCATAAGATTTTATGGTGAGAGAAGTCGGTCTGAAGACACCTTCTGAAACCGAAGGTGTTTCTACAGCACCGGCTTCTCCTTCTGCAATGTCGTCGGTAGGGCCTAAAGAAAAAGGCTGCGTCGGCCTAGAACTCTCTGCTAGAGAATCCAAAGCGGTCTGGGGTTCCATTTCTGCGGTAGCCAGGGGCTGCGTAGGTGCCTCACTGAAAACCGGCGACCGGCCCAGCCGAGGCCTCTGAGTCTGGTTTGGATCTAGGCTGCCTGTCTATCTCTGCATTTTTTTATGCACGCCGGTAGTCAGTTGCTCCGACGGCATAGTGTAATTAAATTTCCTACCAAAGTAGTGTCGTGCGAAATCAAAGCGTTGCTTTACAGTTCGTTTACTGAACCTAGCACAAAACTGACAATCTGTGACGTCGTGGTCTGGGCCTAGGCTAGGTATACAAGAAGAATGAAAGTCCTTATGAGGTATTTGCTTCCCACAAGAAATGCAATTGTTAACTTTTTTTGACATCGGACTGAGGCAAGAAAAGGTTCCCCAAAGGGGTACTTAGTTTTGAAGACTTCAGATTCAAACTCGATTCGAAAATCTCAGGTGTCTGCTGACGGGCACTTGCGAACTGCTTCTGCTTCGGGCACCGCGTGGCAAGAAAGACTAAAGAAAATGGCGTTGGATGCCTCTCATATACCCCTGGCGCACTGACATCAGGGAAGAAGCGACAGCAACAGACGCCGGACCAAGACTTTGGAATTCAGGCCGACTGCGGGACCGCTTGACGACAGGGTAACCCAAGTGTGATAACTGCAGCAGGGTAACACGAACATCCCTGGTTTTGCAGGTCTCCTCTGCTGTAAGAACTCCACCCTCTGCCCCTGGACAAGTTGTCACCCCGTGGGTGTTGGAATCAGCCCTGGGATTTACAGAGCCACATTTTCTTCCTCTTTCTGATTCTGGGAAAAGGACTGTTGAGTGGTAGAAAAGTGAATCCCTATGGCAGACAGGGTTTTTCAAACCTGTTCACTACAGGAAAGTGTTTCTTTAAGAGGAGGGGAAAACAGGGACATTTCATCAAAAGAGGCATTGTTAAGATAAGACTTGAAAGGCTCTGCAAAAATCGCATAACCGGATTCAGGCATGTCCTGGATGGCAATGAGTAAAACAGCAGCCCATGAGGTACCTATGCAGCATGGGATAGGGACCTCATGGATGCACTGGAAATGAATAATAGAGTTGTCAGTTGTGAAGATGGCCTCGTACAGTCCCCCAAAAACAGACTTATACCAACAATGGTACACTATGAGACTACCAAACAGGTAGAAAAGATGGTCAGAAAGGAGAACTAATGCAAGCAAAACCTGACAAACAAACAGAGGGATGATGGCAGAAAAATATATAGTACAGGTTTACTTGAGTAAAAATTACTTACAAATTTTACAAAAAGTCTAACAGGTTCCTGAGAGAGGATATGCATTCATGCGAGATATAAACAAATAAAATCTGAGGTATTGAAAGATGTCTGGGGCATTTTGGGTAGAGGGTTGTATCCATAAATCTGAGATAGTCGAGTCAGATCAGAGATCAGATATTTAACTAACATGTTGAAGAATGAAAAGGACATCATCAGATATGTTACAAAAGAAACACCTTCTTACAGTTCTAATACTGCAGTTAAGTACACAGACTTTTGTCTGATAAAAAACAGCCCATACTCTCTAGCTGCTAGAATTAGCTAGTAAGGATCTCTGTCCTATCAAACAATCACCATCATGGAAATATACAGCAGATTACTTCCTGATTTAGGTCTCCTTTTGGGGTTGACAAAGTGCTGCTTATAATGTCCTGCAAAGATGTTCAAGTAACACGTTTGAAGCAGGAAGAATATAGTAAGCAGTGACATTACAGAAAAAAAGCAGAACCAGGGGGCCAAAGAACTAGGAGAATGGTACCTTAGGAGATGGAGTGAAGGGCCTTCCATCTGGAAGGTGAGGGCTTAAAAACTTGTTTAAATATTAACATCACTCAAATATTGAGCAGTCTATGAAAATCCAACCAACAGTGTAGTTTTGAACCTCTGCTGGAATACTCTGGGTTGGGGGTGGGACACTTAGGCTAGAAGACTATGGCTGAATTAAGGAGCCACTTATGTCATACAACAGGTTTGTTTGGAGTGTCACCTTTCCCTTGTGGAAAATAAGGCATGGACACTAAGATCCTAGAACTCTTGATTACTCTACTGGCAGAAGTAATGGCAACTAGAAAACCTGCCTTCCATGACAGAATTTTAAAGACCTGCAGATACAACTGCTGAAAGGATAGAAAAGTAGATTTTTTGCAACATGAAATAAACGTCCCAAGGGGAGACAGGATCTCAAATAGGAGATCTTGAATGGTACAGATTTAGGAAGGGTTTGCATTGCATAAGCAGGGGAAGAACAGTATAACTGAGACTGAAAAATTGGAAATGAAAGCCAAATTAACTTTACTGGATGTACAGAGACCAATGACGAATAAAAGCAAAAGAATATGGAGCGAGAGGAAATGTATGCCTTCTATGGAAGTGAATTACAGAAGTTGGTTTTCTGAGCTGAAGATCAGTGAGATGATAAAATAACTATCCTCTCAGAAAAGGTGGTATTATCAGCTAATATCTGATCAAGAAGCCACACTAACACAAATTAAGTGAGTTCTAGGTGGGAATTCCCTTAAGGGCAAGACAACAGCATCATGAAACACCTCAAATTTAGTGGCTTTTCCAGAAAAAACTAAGACAAAAGATTGTCTAGACCATTAAATGGGTGTGAGATTGAACTCTGCTTTTAGAATTGTCTTTTTATATAAACTGTGTCATAAGGGGAAAAACATTGGGTAAGCATTAAGTCTAATTGTCCACTGATAGACCACTACTATTCTAGGCCTGAACACAAAGAGGCAATCAGTGAAGAGAAAATAGGACACCTACGATTCATCGCACATACAAAAAGGTCATGAACTGGGTTCACCCAGGAAGTAAAATTCTCTATATCACTAAGGCTCAGAGGCCATTCATGAGACATCCGCATACAGACGGTGGGACTATCCACTGAAGAACTGCACACTCCTAGTATGCGGCTGGGTAGCAAAACCCAGTGGGAGCCTAACAACCCAGTGAATCACACACACAGCTTCTTAAAGTGAGAACTTGTTCCTACGCTGTATGAGATCATCAGACAGCAAATAATCACTACGGTGGGAAGACTTGGGGAAAACCAGTTCTGTCAAAAGAAAGTAGTCGTGTACACTTACCATAAATTTAGATGTTGGAGTGTATTCACTGTTGCAGTCATCACACTTGGGTTATCTGCCTGCAGGTAGCCCTAAGTTGGCCCGAATACATATGTTTTTGGATTTCTGCGTCGGATGCGGTCGCCTCATCCATGACGTCAGGTCGTCCGTGGTACAAAGCATGCAGCCGATGCCATTACATCAGTTTCTCTTGCCCCAGATGTCAGGAGCTCCCAAAATAGGAAGCAATGAAATGGTGTGGAACACCTCCAGTAAAAAAGCAATTACCATTTCCATAAGATATGACCAAAAAAAAAAAAAAAAAGAGGATAGGTAGAAAGTATAGAAAGGCAGGTGGCTGGAGGGAGGGTAACCAGGACTGCAACAGTGAATACACTCGAACATCTACATTTATGATAAGTGCACACAACTGTGCAATGTTCTTTGTCTTTCACTGTTGCAGTCATCACACTTGGGTTGATTTCCAAAGCTGAGGAAGGGTGAAGGCAGTCAAGAACTAGTAGGGCTGGCTAGCAGGCCTTGTAAGACTGCTGTGGCAAATCCAGCACTGGATTTGGAAAAGATAGGCAAGTGGTAAAGCTTGGTGAAGGTGTGTAAAGAACTACAGGTTGCAGCTTCCAGGATGTCTCTAGTAGGGACTCCCATGAGAAAAGCTGTAGATGTTGAGGTAGCCCTAGTGGAATGAGGTCTGATCCCCTGTGGGGTAGATTAACCATGGTGTTTGTAGCAGAAATGGATGCAGTGCACTATCCACTTAGAACTGGTTTGTTTGGAAAAGGCCTCGTCGTCTGCACCTGTAGCAAAGATGACCAGCAGCTGGGTCAGATACTCTGAAAGGTTTAGTCCTGTCAAGGTAGAACCCGAGCTGTCCGTGCACATCCAAGGAGTGCAGGATCCTTTCCCCTTTATTCTGAGGATTAGGAAAAAAGGTTGGCAAATGGATGGATTGGTTTAAAGCCACACATAAAATATGGGTTAGACCAGAGGCAAACCCTGTCCACACAGAAGATAATGAAGGGTTCCACAGCCATAAAGGCCTGTAACTCGGACACTCTTCTTGCTGAAGTGATGGCTAGCAGTAAGGCTGTTTTCCACGAGAGGAATTTTAACTCTGCTGTAGCAGCAGGCTCAAAAGGGGGAAGCGTGAGCTTCTCTGGTACAAAGTTAAGGTCCTAGGCAGGAGTTGGAGCTCTTCTTGGGGGTGTTAAATTGTTAGCTCCTCTCAGGAGCCGTTTACTCAGAGGGTGAGAGAAGAGGGGTGGCTCAGTATTGTTATGAGCTGAGATGGCAGAGGCATAAATCTTAATTGATGAGAAGGAGAGGCCCTTGTACAGCAGCTCTGCTAGATAATCTAGGATTTGAGGCAAGGAGGGCAGGCTCCAAAGAACAGCATCTATTCCACTTTTCTGAATAGGATCTCTTAGCACTGGGCCTCCTGGCCTCAAGGACAACATCCAGCAGCTGTTTGCTGAGGGTTGCTGGTGATGTGTTCAGGGAATAAGCCAGGGTGCCAGGTTCAGGGTTTGCAGCTGAGGATGCAAAATCTGTCCCTCCTGCTTAGACAGCAGAGATGAGGTCTGCTGTAGGTGCCAAGGTGGCACTGCTGTCAGACTTCATTGGAGTGGGTAGCAGTGCTGGCATGGCCAGTCTGGTGCAATAAGGATCGTCCTTGGCCTGTCCTGTTTGATCTTGAAGAGTACCTCTGGAAGGGGGGGGGGGGCATAGACTGAGAGGTTTTCCCATGTGAAGGAAAGGGCATCCACTTTCTAAGCTTGACTGTGGGGAATTCTGGTGCAAAATTTGTTTAGTTGATGGTTTTGGGGGGACGCAAAGAGGTGGACCTCTGGTGTCCCCCACCTGCGTATTAGAAGTTTGAATGAATTTGGTTCCAGTTTCCACTCATGTGGGTCCATTAGATTTCTGCTTAGTCTGCCAGTGAATTTTGTTTGCCTGGCAGGAATTGAGCTTGCAGGTGCACTTGGTTGCTCAAGGCTGTGTTCCACAGTGTCATGGCTAACCGGCAGAGTGGGTAGAAATGAGTTCCCCCCTGCTTGTTTATGTACCACAACTGTGGTGTTGTCCATCTTTATCAGGAGATGTCCTGGCAAGAAAAGGTATTTGAAGGTTGTCAGTGCATTCTGTATAGCTAACATTTATTTTTGACTGATATGCAGGTGAATTTGTACTGGGCTCCATTTGCAGTGAATCCATTTGCCTGTCATGCAAGTCCCCCATGCATAGTCTAATGCGTCTGTTGTCAGAGTTTAGACAGCGGGGGGGGGGGGTGAGAAAGGGAGTCCCTTGTTGTGGTTGCAAGCCTCTGCACACCAAAGGAACTCTGTCCTTAGGCAAGGAATGATAGGAATCACTGCTTCCAGGTCCTGGGAATGTTGACACCAGAGACTTTTCAAGTACCATTGGAGTTTCCTCATAAGCAGTCTTGCATATGGAAATCAGTAGAATACATAAGGCCATTAATCCTAGGGCTTGCAGTATTTTTCTTGCAGATAGCTGGGTTTGGGTGGTCAGTAGTTTGAAATAAGTTGCCAAATAAACCTACTTTTCTGGAGTGAGGAATGCCATCTGGGAAGTTGTGTTCAAGCTTGCTACCAGGAATACAATCTTTGGGCTAGGTACCAGATGTGATTTATTTTTGTTGACTGTATACCCCAGAAAAGTTAGGAATCTCTTCACAAAGGTCAGGTGCTGAAGTAGCAATTCCTGACTGCCCAAATGAATTAGGCAATCGTCCAAGTATGGGTAAATTTGAATATTTCTCTGCCTGCAATAAGCAATGGCTGGAACCAGGCACTATGTGAATACCCTGGGCGCAGTAGATAAGCCAAAGGGAAGTGCAGAGAACCGATGGTGCATAACGCCAGCCCTGAAACACAGATATTTTCTGAAAGATTCCCTTATGGGGATGTGCAGATAAGCTTCTTTTAAGTCTAGGGTGACTAGCTAGGAGTCCTTGGCTAGCATAGGAACAAGCTGCTGGAGTGTAAGCATTTTGAATTTTGGTACCCCCAGGAAGGTGTTTAGGGTTGACAAATCCAGAATAGGGCACCAAGAGTTCACTTTCCTGGGCACCAGGAACATCCTGGAGTAAAAACCCTGTCCCCTTTGCTCTGTTGGCACAGGTTGAATAGCCCTGATACTGAAAAGAGAAGGTACTTGCTTTTGGGCTTCTGTCCACTGGTTGGGAGGAAGTTCTGGCAATCCGCTTGGAGTTGGCAGAGAGTGGAAACAGAATCTGTATCCCTGGGATACAATGTTTAAGACCCTTCAGTCCTGGGTAATATACTCCCAGTTTTTTGCATGCAGGGTGTGTTTTCCTCCTACGGGTGCAAGTACTTGGGCATAGCTGGGAAGGGTTAAGGACAAGTCATTGTGAACTTTTTCTATAGGGGGTGGCTTACCCCTCCCAGTTTTTGAGTAGAGAGCACTCCACTGTTTAGATCTGTGCATACCCTGAGACTGTAGTCTTTGTGGTCTGTTGCCCCTGGGTTTGGGCTGAGAAGGTCTGGAAGGGACTGGAAAGGACCAATTTTTGAAGGCCAATGCCTACTGAATCTAGGTGGCTGTATCTGTAAGAAGTATTTAACAGTTTGCATGGATTTAGCTTTTTCTTCCATCTTTTTAAGAACATCTGCTTTCAAGCTAAACAAACAGCCTCGGTTTAATGGAGCATCAAGTAATTTTGCCTTGATATGGTCTGGCAAGATCTGTTCCTTCAGCCAAGCATGCCTTCTCAGAACAGACCCAGTGACAGCAGCCCAGCAAGACGCTTCTAAGGCATCAAAACCACACTGCAAAGTATGTTTACCAACTTGGTTTGCAGAATGCATTTAAGTCTTGTAAGTCCTTATTTTCTGCACAATCAGGAATCAACATTTTTTGTTTAATTAGATCAATAATATGCTGCTGGTACTTCAACATGTGAAACTGGCAATTTAAAGCCCTGATGGCAAAAGTTCCAGAGGTATATACCTTCTTACCCCATCTGTCTAGAGCCCTAGAATCCCTGTCCTAAGGGGTAGGGTTTTTGGCTGTAGAAGCCTTAATACCTTTAGGTCCCTTGGAAATGGTCTCTGGATCCGCAGTGGGACTTTTAGAGAGTCAGGTACTCTGTAATATCCGTCAGGCTTTCTAGGAGCAGGTGGTAAAGTAGCAGGGGTAAGGCTGGATTCCATGAAGACATCATCTACAACATCCAAGACGGGGGAACAGCTAGAGGCCTACACTGAGGCAAGTCTAAAAATTCCCTGAGTCTCTTTTTGGACTGTGGGTAGTCCTGACATTCCCAGTGGAAATGCTCTCTTAGGGTATGCAAGGTTTCGCCAAAAGAAAGGTCCTCTGGGGGGGAGGCTGAGAGAATAGACTCCTCTGCATCAGAGTCCTCATAGGTAGGTAAGGGTATGTCCAGGTAATCACAGGGGTGTCAGTCATCAGACTCATGGTCTGAAGAATCTGAAGGAAAATCAATTCTCTGTCTTTTAGAGGGGGAAGGCTAGCTTACCCTAATTAAAGTAATAAGGTCTTCAGCCATTCTAAGCATTTTTTTCTGTGGCATGGGAGCTTGAGAATGTGCTTTGGTCGTCTGTTTCCAAGGCGTAGTGCGAACTCTCGGCCTGAGAAATTTGGCAGATTTAGTCATTAATGAAGTAGTCTGATTAATATGAACATCGGAAAGTCTGAATACACCCTCAGAAGCCGGTGCCTGCACAGCGGCTCCGGACTCATCCAAGGTAGAGACATCCGCAGGTTCCATAGTCGAAGCAGCATCTCACTGCATACCAGACTCCGAATGGGTCTCAGTAGAGGCCTGTGAATCTGTAGAAGCGGGTACCAGGGGGCTGCGAAAGCGCCACACTGAGTACCGGCGGACTGGCGACTAGCTTAACGGGAGCATCGACGGCAGTTTTGGACTTACGTGGTCTCTGTCTTTATCTTTGTGTTTTTTTGGAAGGTCGGTAGTCGGCTGGCTTACACCATTTCGGAATACAGAGAACGAGCATGAAAGAATTGAGAGACAAAAATAGCAAGACAATGAATAGTTTGGGCGTTGAACAAAGCACAAAACAGACAGCGAGGGACGTCGTGGTCTGGGCCTAAACAGGCGACGCAGTAAGAATGAAAATCTCTGTGAGGTATTTGCTTTCCACAGGCAAGACAATTGTTAACTTTTTCTGACACTGGTTAGAGCAAGAAAAAAGGACCCCCAACAGGGCACATAGCTTTAAAAGACTTCCGGTTTGAAACTCGAAAAACGAAAATTTCAGGCAGCTGCAGACAGGCACTTGCGAACTGCTTCTGCTTTGAACTCCCACGCAACAAGAAAAATTGATGTAATGGCATCGGCTGCATGTTTTATACCCCTGACGACCCGACATCGTGGATGAGGCAACAGCACCAGACGCAAAAATCTCAGGACTCTGGCATTCGGGCCAACTGAGGGCTACCTGCAGGCAGATAACCCAAGTGTGATGACTGCAACAGTGAAACACGAATAATATCAGCTTACGATAAGATGAAAATTGCTGCATAACCAAGCACCCTTAAATATCTGCTCACTATACATCCCACCCAATTCAAGAACACACACATCTGTGGTGGCAGACAACTAACTGATCAGCATGGAAGTACTATACTGTAGTTACAGACTTAAAATTAGTAGACTAGTTGTAATCACTGGTAGACTCCAGTCATCACTCAATGTAAAAGGCAAACACTGGAAATTCAAACTAGAAAGTAATTAACTGTAGAGCCACTAGGTGTCATCTGTCGAATAAGGAACTCTAATATGAAAACATACATGCAGAA
This sequence comes from Protopterus annectens, assembly GCF_019279795.1. NCBI lineage: Eukaryota > Metazoa > Chordata > Ceratodontiformes > Protopteridae > Protopterus > Protopterus annectens. Next base: position 248,209,665 of record NC_056742.1, read on the forward strand.
CCATAAAAAATTTAAAAAGGCCATAAGGCTCCCAGACATGCTTCTGATGGTAAAGCTGGAGCCAACTGAAAGAATGTACCCACTTGCTACAGACAGACATCCGTCCTTAAGGCTGGAAGACCCAATTAGAGGCCAGTCTAAGAAGCATCCTACAAAAATCAAAGAATAAACCAAATTAAGTGGGACTTTGCCAGGCTCGCTATCTCCTTACAGAGATGTAAAGCTTTAACGGGCAACTCCTTACATTTCCCAGATCCTCAATAAAGGAGAGTCAGGGACAGTCATGGAGACACAGGAGTACTCTGGTTGCCTGCAATCTTAAGATGCTACTACAAATACGTTGTGAACATCTACGAGTAGAGGTGGGACTGAAGGGTACAGTCTTAAAAGGGTAATGACTGCCTTTATCTCAAAAGCAGACAAAGTACAGTTTTGTACCTACCATAAATGTAGATGTCAGAGAGGAATGCATCTGCAGTCTTTACAAATGGGTTGTCCTGTCGTCAGGCAGGCTTCGGCTGGTGTCGCACTTCACCCGACGTCATTGCGGCAGTTATTCGGGTATAAAGGCATCAGCCGACGCCATTTTCCTCAGTCTTTCTTGCCGCGTGGCGCCCGAAGCAGAAGCTGTTCGCAAGTGCCGGTCGGTCAGATCCAGAGATTGCTACTACCGAATACTACTTTGAAGACTTCTAAAAAGCTAAGTACCCCGTTGGGGACTCTTTCTTGCCTCAGCCGATGTCAGAAAAAGTGAATAACTGTTTAACTTGTGGGAAACAAATACCTCATAAAGATTTCCACTCTTACTGCTTACCTTGTTTAGGCCCAGACCACGGCGTAGCAGCTTGTTTAGCCTGTGCTTCTTTTAACCGGCGGACGCTTAGGCGTCGGTCGAAGTTCTTAACAGTTTTTCGGCTCAGATTTCGTACATTATGCCGTCGGATCCTCCGACTTCCCAAGTTGCTAAACGCAAAAAAGGGGCGAAACAGCGGTTAAGCAAACAATGTGTCTTGGTTTCGGCGAAACCGACCAGCGGTTCTAACTACAGCGAATCCATGACTACTACCGAGGCCCCTTCTAACCTGGTTGAATCGGCCTCTGAAATCAACCTGCTACTGTGGTTTCACAAGAGTTATCGGACACCATCCCCTTGGATGTTTCAACCCCTGCACGTGGTGCTGCTAGGCCTCCTGCAGCCATGTCCATAAAGGCCTTTGCCAGGGCTAAAGCAGCCAAAACCTCTAAGTCTGTGCCTGTTAAGGCCCCCTCTCTGAGCCCAGCTCCAGTTCCCAAATGCTTACTCTGGCAGAGGATCTCATCTCTTTAATAAGGGGATCCCAACCTCATCCAGACAGGGCCTCTCAACCTCCTCCAGAAAAGAGACCTAGAGCAGAGCCCCCTGAGCCAGTGTCCTCCGATGATTCTTCTGATGATTCAGACAATACAGACCAGGGGCAAGACTTTTCAGATTCAAGGAAAAGGCTTAGGACCTTTTTGCATTTACCACAACATAGGCCTTTAGCTATACCTCCAGTTCTTCCTGTTGTGGATGATGCATTTAATGATGCTTGCACTGCTCCTGATACTTTACCTCCAGCCCCTGCTAAGCCCGATAGGTTCTACAGGGTCCCGGACACACATCATTTATACAAGGCCCCTTTTACAGATCCTGAGACTATCTTCCAGGGGCCTTAGGCAGTAGCTTCGACCTCAGTTAAAAATCCCCTCCCCTCTGAAAGGGAATCCAGGTCATTAGAGAGATGGGGTAAAAAAGTATACACCTCTGCTACTCTCTCAGCTAGGGCATTGAACTGCCAGTTTCATATGATCCAATACCAAGAGTTTATGCTTGATCAGTTAACTAAGAAACTGTCCTCTGATGACTCTTTAGTTAAGAAATATGTTCTTGAAATGGTGCATAACATTCAGCAGGTTAGTAACCATTCTTTAAAATGTGGCTATGATGCACTGGAGGCTTCCTTTAGATCAGCCATGACTGGCACAGTTATCAGAAGGCATGCATGGTTGAAAGAACAAGTCTTGCCGGATCATGTTAAAGCAAAACTGTTAGATGCTCCTATGGATAAGGTCAATTTATTTGGTTCTCCTGCTCAGCAGGTACTGAAGAAAATGGAAGAGAAGGCAAAATCTGTACAAACAGTGAAAGATTTCTTACAGGTTCAGCCTCCAAGGTTTAGCAGGAACTGGCCTTCCAAAAATTGGTCCTTTCCAGATTCCTCTAAAACACAGAGAGGCAGGTATAGGCGTTCAAGAGGCAGAAACCATTCCAGAGGAGGTGCCTACAGGGGATGCCAGTGGCAAGGTAACAACCAACGAGGCACAGACACAACTACTACCACTGCGACAGGACAATCACAGTGACTTGGCTCTGGCACCGCCTACCAGGGAACAAATAGCAGCACCCTTAGGCGGAAAGTTAGCCTTATTCTCAAGAAACTGGCACTGCATCACAAGAGACAAGTGGATTTTGCAAACCATAGACCAAGGCTACAGGTTTCATTTCCATACTTTACCAGCAAAAAGAGGAATGCCAAACTTACCACCAAATCAAAAGACAGAAGCTCTAAAACAAATAGCTCAATTAGTAGAAATGAGAGCTGTGGAAAAGGTACCATCTATGGAACAAGGAAAGGATTTTACCTCAGACTCTTCCTGGTACCAAGAAAAGAAAACAATTGGAGGCCTATTCTCGACCTGTCCGCTTTAAACACATTCATCATTGTTCCAAAATTCAAAATGCTGACCCTACAGCAACTTCTTCCCATGCTGGGCAAGGAGTCTTGGCTGGTGACTCTAGATCTCAAGGAGGCATACCTGCACGTCCCCATACGACCAAATTGCAGAAGATACCTCAGATTTCTTGCAGGATCAGAGCATTATCAATTCTCAGCATTGCCCTTTGGCTTATCTACTGCGCCAAGAGTGTTCACGAAATGCCTGGCATCAGTAATCGCTCATTGCAGGCTTCAGGGAATCCAAATATATCCATACCTGGACGACTGCCTGATACAAGCGGACAGCAAAAACAAGCTAACAGAAGACTTACACAGAGTCATTTACTTACTGCAAGCCCTGGGATATACAGTCGATATGAAAAAATCAAGACTGATTCCATCCCAAAGAATAACCTTCTTAGGTGCAGAATTGGACACAACAAAACAGATGGCATTCCTAACTGCAGAAAAGCAAGAACAACTTCCTCTCTACTTCTTGGCATTAACAAAACAGAGCAGACTAACAGCAAGGAAAGTACTGCAGGCCTTGGGCTTCATGGCATCCTGCATAATCATGGTCCCTCATGCCAGACTACATATGAGAAAGCTACAGTGGTACCTGAAGAACTTATGGTCTCAACACAGGCACAGCCTAGAAACGAAATACCTCTAATCCCATGCCTGAAACAAGAGTTCCTATGGTGGGCTCAGGCATGTCAATCAAACCAGGTTTGCCCTTCCACAGCATTCAACCAAGCCAAACCATCACAGACGCCTCGGACCTCGGTTGGGGGCCCACATGCTGGACAAGTGCATACAAGGCTTATGGACTCAAGATCAGCTGCACCTGCACATAAATCAAAAATGCTGGCAGTAAAACTGGCAATCCAGAATTTCAGACCATTCCTCCAAAAGGCCAGTTGATGATAAGGACAGACAACACCACAGTCATGTGGTACATCAACAAACAGGGAGGCACTCATTCATACCCCTATGCGGATGGCACTGGACCTATGGAATATGGCCCTGAGCTACAACATTCAGTTGCAAGCAATTTTGTACGGAAAAGAAAACATCCTAGCAGACATATTAAGCAGAACTACCCGGATGCTCACGAATGGATGCTACACCCGGACATCTTCAAGGCCATCACAAGGAAATGGGGACTACCACAGATAGACCTATTCGCATCCCGGCTCAATCACCAGCTCAAGAAATTCTGCACAGAGCGTACCACCCACTTGCTTGGAAGGTGGACTCTCTATCCTTCAGTTGGAAAAGCCTGACAGCATATGCATTCCACCTCTTCCTTTGATGCACAAGGTGCTATTGAAAATCAAGAGGCGTCCAAGGATCATTCTGATAGCTCCAGACTGGCCAAGACAACATTGGTACCCATTACTGAGGAGCATGTCACGGGGACAAATGTGGACACTACCCCTGATCCCATTGCTGTTAACTCAGAACGGCTACAACACCCTGCATCCAAACCTGAAAACTCTGCAGCTGACTGCCTGGAACATTACATAAGAACAGCTAACCCAGATTTATCCCAAAGGGTTAAAGACATTATCCTTGAGGCCCGCAGACCTTCAACAAGAAGGAACTATGCAGGAAATGGAAAAGATTTCTTATTTGGAGTACTGAAAGGGGAAAAGATGTGTCAAAGGTAGACATAGCCAACATCCTGGAGTATTTGGCAGAGCTTTACCATACAGGCCTGTCCTATTCTTCCATCAAGATACATTCATCAGCTATTTCTGCAGAATACAGCTTCGATCCTCCTGTCTTCTCGCATCCTCTACTCAGGCAGTTTCTGAGAGGAATTAAAAATGTAAAACCTCCTAGGAAACCACCGTTGCCAGCATGGGACTTGAACTTTGTGCTAGAAAAATTGACACTCCCCCCTTTCGAACCAGCAGCAACAGCAGAACTTCAACACTTATCCTGGAAAACTGCTTTCCTGCTGGCAATTACCTCAGCAAGAAGGATTTCTGAGCTACAGGCTTTAATGGCAGTACAACCCTTCCTAATCTTCCATCAAGACAGAGTGTCCATGAGAACAAATCCTACATTTATGCCTAAGGTGGTATCCAGAGTATCTTTAAACCAGGCTATCCACCTACCTACATTCTTCCCCAATCCACAGAACAGGGGGGAAAGACTGCTGCATACTTTGGATGTACATAGACAGTTACGCTACTACCTGGACAGAACCAAGGGCAATAGAAAAACTGACCAGCTTCTGGTAGCATATGCAACAGGAAGGGAAGGAAAAGCAATTTCAAAACAGACAATCTCCAAGTGGATAGGAAATTGCATCAGATTCTGTTACTCCTACCATGGAAAGCAAATTCCACAGAACATAAGGCCTCATTCTACAAGGGCTACAGCCACTACCACAGCTTTCTTAAGAGGAGTGGCTACCAAGGACATTATAGAGGCTGCTGCTTGGAACTCCGTGCATACATTTGCCAAGCATTATAACTTACCTTTATACTCTAGATCCCGAGCAGGGTTTGCCACTGCTGTTTTACAAGGGATCCTAACTACACCATAATTTCTTTTCTTTTCCTCCTCCCCTAGTTTAGCTATGGTATTCTACCCATTTGTAAAGACTGCAGATGCATCCTTGAAGGACATAGTACAGTTTTGTACCTACCATAAATGTAGATGTCCGAGAGGAATGCATCTGCAGTCAGGATTACCCACCCTCCTTCCCCTCTGAGGTACTCCTAGGGTACTTGCCAGTCTACAGCTAGCTTGGGGGGGATCTATTATGGTGTATTTGTTTGTATATATGTACATACATGCTTATTTTATGTGTTTGCTCTCTACTATTTGGAAACATTGGCATTTATCCAAATTTAGCCATCCAAGAGGGCACCTGGCATCTGGGGCAAGAAACACTGAGGAAAATCGTGTCGGCTGATGCCTTTATACCCGAATAACTGCCGCAATGACGTCGGGTGAAGTGCGACACCAGCCGAAGCCAGACCCAGACTTTGGAATCCGGCCGACCGAAGGGCTGCCTGACGACAGGACAACCCATTTGTAAAGACTGCAGATGCATCCTTGAAGGACATCTTCCCAGGACTGCTAGGCAATTTTTATGTGGAGGCTAGCATCTTGGAGGACTAAACAGCATGACCAATCTCCTCCTGATAGACAAGGAAGATCAGAACGCATAAATGCAGCTAATGAAACCAAATAAGAAAAAACAGATAACTGTCCACAATACAAAAATGTTTAATAAAAATCTAGCGCCTCGGCTTTCAAGGCTTCAAGGAGCAAAACATCAAACTCAGCAAATATATACACATTACATATCAATAAAACAATTAAATCAAGTACTTTCAATTACAATCAGAATTTAAGCTTAAAGGTATTAAACTGACGTACTTTAAAACACAAATTCTTTACATAATATTTTTTTAGGTAAAGCATTTTCCACACACCTAACCACCACCTGTTCAAGGACAGTACCCAGCAGATGAGAAAAATCACTCTGACAATTTAAAATGCAGGGCAATGGAATTATCAGAACATTGTTGTTTTATTTAATGTCCCTAACGTGCTCCTGCAAATTAAGTTTAAAAACTCTCTTAATTTCACCTACATAAAAACAGGTTGGGAAGGGTATTTGAGGACACATAATCCCCTCAATATTACATATAGACATTCACAGGCATAAATTTAACATCACTGATTTTAGAAAAATAACCCACAATCAATATATCCCCCAAAGACATGACATTTTTTCCTTGTTAATTTTTTTTTTTGTACTTGATAATGATGTCCATCACCAACTTCCAAGATGCAACTATGCCCTAATGTATGCTAATTTAATGATGGCGTTATCTGAAATGAAGTACATATACAATAATGAATTTATGAGAAAGAATGCGATTTTAGAAACACTGATTTTTTTGCTGGGATGGATACAATGAAGTTACTAATTTTGTTGATAATTTACATAAAATTAGGTTTACTTTGGTTTTTGATGGTTTACAGTGTGGAAAGGTTTTTTATTTATTTATTTATGTTAAGTTGCAGGGTTGTAATGTTGCTGGGTTGCAATAATAGGGAAATAAGAACCACTATTCATTCATAGGAAATTTGTGAATGGTGGATAGTACCTACGTGAAGATTCCGTTTAGCTGTTGGTATTGCAGTTATTTGCCTTGGTACTGTTTTGCTTCTATTTTATTTTTTCTCTCCCTCTCTTTAAACGCAATTTCCACAAACACTCATGGCACGCAAATGGCCACGTATTTAAGAGCTCTCATTGGCTCCCACACTCAGGTACAGTTACTTGACTGGTTCATATACCACAAAAGCAACTGGCTGTAATTGTGTTATATGAGCCAATCAAAAACTGTACAGCATAGCCACAGCTGTCTAATGCAGAACAGCAGAGCAGCTATTTGACTGGTTTGTATACAGCGATGCCGACTAGCAGTAACTGCAATATACAAACAGATGAAAAGCTATGTAGCGGAGCCAAAGCTGTTCATTGCAGAACAGTGGGTTCATTTATGGTTGAATGCAAAGCATTATGCATAATCCAGAGCACTTGGCTGCTAAGGGTATGAGAGAAATTAGGAACACACAAAACCGCTAAATTGGTTTGAGCCAAAAAAAATGCCCAAAGGTTTTGTGCCAGGGAAGATTACAGCTGCACTACAGCTATGCCACCACCAGTGAAAGTGAGGTCAAGGCGTGAAGTATAAACAAATCAGAAATACTTTTAGCAAAGTCAAAATGTGGTTCCATGGTACAATTAAATCTACAACTAAACCTTATCAGATTCTACTTAAATAGCAGTGGGGTCAAAGGAGGGATTCTTAAACAATTATTTGTAAAAATCCAGCACTTTATAAAACCTTTTTTTCTTCTTTTATTTATTTATTTATTTATTTATTTTTATAATGAGCAAATGGCTGTGAATCAGGTGCCAGAGATGCAGACAACAAAGTATCCTGCAAGGCATCGAACATAAGATGAGTATTTGAAGGCATGTGTTTAGTGCGTCAAGCTGGCACCTCAGCATTGTGAAAATCTACTGCCAATAATTAGCAGACCGGAGTTCTGCTGTGGCGACCCCTAACTGGGAAAAAGCCGAAAGAAGAAGAAGGGACATCTGTGTTTAATAAGGCATACCTTTTTTTTTGAATGTCTGAAACTCGAAGTGCTGCATCATTTTCAAAAGAGAATCACGACACAGCATCTTCAACATCTCACTCAAATCCTATAAGGGAGTAAATCTGGGAAGAGTAAGCCAAGGACTCAACTTCAGAGTCTGAAGATATCTCATCTTTAGAAGAGATGACTCTCTCCCTTTGTCAGAAGAGATGACTCTCTCCCTTTGTCTGAAGAGTGGAAGCAGAAGAGAAAAACTGAGGACACATCATACACCATAAAGCTTTAAAATGTCCTTCGGAAAATTGTACTACTCCTGTTGCTGATAATGAGGTGTAGCAACAGCAGGAGAATAAAAACATGCTCAACCTTATGCTTCTTATTTTTTTGTAAATATCTGAAGAAACGAAGTAAGGAGAGGCAGACTCCTAATGAACCTCATTAGGGGCACCCCAGAACATCCTCTTGAATGAGAAATCGCATGTACTATCAGGTCTCTCAGGGGGAAAAAAAAGAAACTGGGGTTCCCCTTCTCAGCCTTTTTGGCTTTCTTATCAGTCATACAGAACATTGCCTCAACCCTGTATCTTATCAGCCTCTAAAAGGGGCTCAACGGCAGGGGCACAGCAAAAAGGTCTGTGGGCTCATCATTTGCCTTAACAGAGATGTCAGACACAGACCAGACAACAGAAACTATTGACTCTTTAGCCTTCTTAAGATTTTTACATGGCTGTTGAGGAGAGCTCACGAATGATAACTAGGAAGTCAGCCTTCCATTCTCACAGTAAATATTTAGAGAAGCTAAATTATTCTTAAGTTTTGGGACAAAGTATTTACAAATCTAACACACAGTAAAATTATGTTTAGGTCCCAAACAAAACAAGCACTTGGGTTTGAATATCCTAACAGGGGACCCGACAACCACAGTCATCTCCCTCTCTTATATTTAATGAAAGTAAATTATTTATTTATTTATTGGTCAAAAAAATTAAATGAAAATTGGAAAAGTCCACAATGGGGTACTTATCTGCCCAGAATAATGAAAAATGGCATAGGCTGTATGGTTATCAGACCTCAATAAGAGAGTTTTTTCCTTCATATACTGGTGGCAAGAAAGCAATGAAATTTTCGCACCTCTACTTCCTTTATGTATCAGCATGAAGTCACATGTGCATTTCAGGTAGAATAGGATGTACTGCACAACAAGGAGTCCAAGCTTCTGTAAACTGCTAGGACATACGGTATCCTTAGCAAGACACTTACTAATTTTCAGCAATACTGCAACAGCGATTTAATGAACATCTAGAGAATGCACTCGATGTTCCAAGGAGGCAGTCAAGCAGCTCCCAGCCCTGATGCCTGCCACTATGAAGATTATGATAATTCACCTTCAGATATCACAATACCATCATGCCTCACTGCTCCGTTAAACACAGGAAAGGAGGGAAAAACAAACACAGCCTGAATATAAACCTATACAAACGACTGCAAACTGCATACTATAACAATTACCTTACAGCAATAAATTCTTGGGCAACAGAACTGGAACTAAACTACAGTGAGAGTAAACTAGGAAATCATGCATTTTGGATCAACTAGGACTACAAGGCCAAGTTACCTCGACAGTCAAACCATGTGATGAAGTTGTTCATATCAGTGGTCTCCAACCTTTTTTTTTTGCACCACAGACCAGTTTCATGTAAGACAATTTTCCATGGACCGGCTATCATATGTGCATAATAAGCAAGCACTAATGTCTGACGAGTTGTGTGCTAATCTGTAATTAACACCCGCCCAGTGGTGTTAGGAGGCCTGACACCACAGGTGGAGGGCCTCTACACCCCCTGGAATGGCGTTAATTACACACACACACTTGGAGGGCATTACTGCGTTTAGACTGGAGAACAGCTCTATAAAATTTTGTGTTGTACTTAATTTTTAAGTACTACATTATTTGTTATATATTTTTTTTTTTTTTTTTTTGCTGTAAAATAGTTCCTCCATTTAATGTTTAAAACTTGCTGTAGTACATGTTAATGGTGGAGGAAACATTTTACATCCAAAATATAACACAAAAAAATTCAGGCATGTACTTTATTGTTTGGTTCCTTGCTCGTAAAATGTATGGCTTGTTGCCAGTCACAGACTATTTATTCAAAAAATTCATACTAAACACAAATCCTTTTAAGTGAGTTTGTAATTTTTATTTAATTTTATAAAAGCAGTAATTAAAATATGTTCCTGTTTTTGAGCCTTTGTTCCCTCTCTATTTTAGGGTTTATCCACATTTCTTCAGCTGAAAGGTCCAGAGGTATGCAAACTTCTTCACTGTTGCTCTCACTCAATCTCTCACAAACACCCCTGTTTCACAAAATGTATGCTAACACAAATGCTAATAAGTAAAATATGTTCCAATTTTGAGCCTTTGTCCCCCATTTATTTTATGTTTATCCAGATATCTTCAGCCAAGAGTCAACGGAGCATACCTTTCAACTGTCAATATTTCTGCAGAATGTCCAGATTTTTGGCTCGTATGTTTAGTCCCAGCCTCATAAAGTGCGTAGTTTTCTGGGAAATGACTGGGGATTGAAGTCATTAAATAATGACAGGCATTTTTGAGTTTCAGACTTTATACCTTTCAGATAGCACATGCTAATGGAAACCCTGCTGTTTTAGCAATTTTCTAAGTTTACAAGAACAATATTTAAAATCTACCCTTATTTTTGGTCATTTGTCCCCCACTATTTGTGGCTCTGTCCAGATTTCTTATGCGGAGAGGCTGAGAGGCACACAAGCCTCTTAACTGATGCGGCTGCTGCCAGGGATCACTCTCACTCTTCACTGCATCCCTCTCTATCACACACACACATTCCCATTTCATTTATTTTACACTCACTAAACAAAAGTGCTTAGAGTATGTAAAATAACTGCTCGATCTGTTCACCCTCTCTCATACACAGACGCACATTCTGCTTTCATTCATGCATTCACCAAATGCAGATAGAAACAAACACACTCATACACATACTTTTCTGAACAGTCGGGCACCCGGCTTAAAAAGTTTATTATTCTTTCTGTGTGCCCGGTACCAAATGATCTAAGGCCCAGTGGTTGGGGATCACTGGCTTATAAGAAGGATCTAGTTATCTCATTAGAAAACTGACTTTTTGTGAAAATGTAATGTCAGTTAATTAGGCATTACAGACGATGGGTCAAATACAGAAAAATACAGAAAAATGAGAAGCCGATACAATGTGTGGCCTACACACAAATCCCATTTGTCCTACACTTAGTTATCTGCTTGCAGTTGCCCTCAGTCTGCTTGATTAACAAAGTCTTGTGTCGTGTGTCGGTTGCTGTCCCTTCTACCATGACATCAGGTCGTCAGGGGTATAAAACATGCAGCCGACGCCATTATATCAGTTTTTCTTGCCCCAGATGTCAGGTGCCCCCAAAATGGGAAGCAATTAAATTTAAAAATATACAAGGTAATACCTCCAACAAAAAAGCAAATACACCCAAAAAGCTTTTGAAGATAGCAAAGGAAATTAGAGGTATATCCAAAATAAGGAGGAGGCTGGAGGGAGGGTAACTAGGACTGCAACAGTGAATACACTCGAACATCTACATATATGGTAAGTGTACACAACTGTACTATGTTCATGTTTCACTGTTGCAGTCATCACTTTTGGGTAGATTCCCAAAGCTAAGGATGGGAGAAGGAATTTAAATGGAATTAGGACCAGCTAAAAGGCCCTGCAAGACTGCAGTGGCAAAGCCAGCTTTGGATTTAGAGAAAATTGGCAGATGGTAATGCTTGGTGAAAGTATGTACAGAACTCCAGGTAACAGCTTCTAGGATGTCCCTGGTAGAGACAGTTCTGAGAAAGACTGTAGAGGTAGATGCAGCCCTAGTAGAGTGGGGTCTGATCCCCTGTGGGATAGGTTTTCCAGGGTGTTTATAGCAGAAAAGAATGCAATGGCCTATCCATTTGGAAATGGTTTGCTTTGAAATAGCCTTCCCCTCTGCCCCTGCAGCAAATGCCACCAGCAGTTGATTAGATTTCCTTTGAGGTTTAGTTCTGTCCAAGTAGAATCTAAGTTGTCTGTGCACATCTAAAAAGAGTGCAGAATCTGCTCCCCTTTGTTCGGTGGATTAGGAAAGAAGGTTGGCAAGTGTATGGATTGATTAAGGGCCACACTGGATACCACCTTGGGCATGAAGAAGGGATTGGTCCTGAGGGACACTCTGTCCGCATGAAAGATGATGAAAGGCTCCACTGCCATGAGAGCCTGTAATTAAGATGCCCTTCTTGCTGAGGTGATTGCTAAAAGGAAAGCGGTTTTCCAAGAAAGGAATTATAAGTCCACAGCGGCAGCTGGCTCGAAAGGAGGAAGGGTAAGCTTTTCCAATACAAAGTTGAGGTCCCAGGCTGGAGTTGGAGCTCTCCTGGGTGGCCATAGATTCTTGGCCCCTCTGAGGAACTGCTTAAGCAGAGGATGAGAGAAGAGGGGTGGTTCTGTGTTATAATGAGCTGAGATGGCAGAGGCGTGAATTTTGATGGAGGAGAAAGATAGGCCCTTATGAAGCATCTCAGTTAAGTATGGTAAATTCTGAGGTAAATTGGGCACTGCTGAGCTCATCCCTTGAGATTGGTTCCAGGCACAAAATCTTTTCCATTTTTCAGTATAAGACTTTCTAGTATGAGGCCTCCTTCACTCTAAAATGATATCCATCACTGGTTTACTGAGGGATGATAAAGGAGAAATTATGTAATTAGCCAGGCTGCTAGATTCAGTGTTTGAAGTTGAGGGTGCAGAACTTGGTTCTCCTGTTGAGACAATAGAGTAGGAGTCTGAGGCAGGTGTCATGGGGTCAACAGTGACACACTGCACAAGAAGGGGTACTAGTGTTGGCGTGGCCAGTATGGTGCAATCACAATTGTCCAGTATGGTGCAATCACAATCGTCCTTGGTTTGTCCTGTTTGATCTTTAGTAGTACTTTGAAGAGCAGAGGGAGAAAGCCATAAACTGATAGTTTTTTCCAGCTGAAGGACAAAGCATCCACCTTTCCAAGCTTGTTTGTGGGGAGTCCTTGTGCAAAACTTGTCCAACTAATAGTTTTGGGGGGAGGCAAACAGGTCTATTATATCTGGGCTCCCCCATTTGCTTGTCAACATATTGAAAATCCTTGGTTCCAGTTTCCACTTGTGTGGGTCCATGAGGTTTCTGCTTAGTTCATCTGCCAGTGTATTTAGTTTTCCTGGCAGGAAATGAGCTTGTAGAAGGACTTGATAGCCAAGGGCTGTGTTCCACAATGCCATGGCTGGTCTGCAGAGGGGGTAAGAATGAGTACCCCCTGCTTGTTTATGTACCACATAACAGTGGTGTTGTCTGTCTTTATCATTAACTGTCTTGGAAGAATGTGGTCCTTGAATGCTGTCAGAGCATTCTGTACAGCTAACATTTCTTTTTGATTGATATGCAGGTGCATTTGACTTGGGTTCCATTTGCCCTGAATGAATGTCCCTGCCAGTTGGGCCCCACATGCACAGTCTGATGTGCGTGTGTTAAGGTTTGGGCGGCAGGGGGGAGTTTGAATGGTAGTCAACTGATCTGGTGGCAGGTCTCTGCACACCACAGGAATTCTAGGCGTAGGCAAGGTATGATAGGAATCATTGCTTCTAGATCCTGTGAATGTTGACATCATAGGCTTTTGAGATACTACTGCAGTTTCCTCATATGCAGCCTTGCATATGGAATTAGAAGACAGGAGGAGGACATGAACCCCAAGGCTTGCAGAATTTGCCTTGCAGGTAACTTGGTTTTTGTGGCCACTTGTTTGAAGTAGGTTGTCAAATGAATCCGTTTCTCTGGCGTAAGGAAAGCCATCTGTGAAGTTGTATTCAAGCTTGCTCCCAGGAATATAATTTGTTGACAGGGCACCAGGTGTGATTTATTTTTGTTTATGGTGTACCCCAGACAAATTAGTACCCTTTGAACAAATGCCAGATGTTTCAAAAGTATGTCCTGGCTTTCTGCCTGAATTAGACAAATGTCCAGGTATGGGTATATCTGAATATTTATTTGCCTGCAAAATGCAATGACTGGAGTTAGGCATTGTGTGAATACCCTGGGCGCAGTAGATAAGCCACAGAGCAGCACAGAGAACTGATAGTGCATGTAGCCTGCTTTGAAGGGTAGGTATCTTCTGCAAGACTCCCTGATAGAGATGTGCAGGTATGCTTCTTTTAAGTCTAATGTAGCCAAGCATGCATCTTTGCCTAGAATAGGAAGCAGCTGGTGAAGTCAGCACCATAAATTTTGGAATAACCAGAAAGGTATTTAGAGTAGAAAGGTTCATGATAGGACGCCATGTATTTTCTTTTCTTGGTACCAGGAAAAGTCTCGAACAGAACCCTTGTCCCTTTTCCTCTACAGACACTGGGGATCCTACCCAGTTCGGCTTTGTTAGGGGCAGATCCTGCCTCTTAAACCTGGTTGATTTCTTTGAAATAGTCACCAAGGCCACTGACGAAGGGAAGGTGGTCCACACAGCCTACCTGGACCTCGCAAAAGCCTTCGATACAATACCCCACTCGGGCATTATAGATAAGCTCACCAGCTTAAATATAAACCCCTATGTCACTAGATGGGTTGCAAACTGGCTCAAGGACAGAACCCACATGGTTAGAATTGCTGGAGCCATGTCAGACTCCAAACCAGTTACAAGTGGCGTCCCACAAGGCTCAGTCCTGGGACCTCTCTTGTTCGGTATATATTTCTCGGAGGTACAGGCCAACACGGAAGGACTGTGACTGACCAAGTTCGCAGATGACTGCAAACTAGGCGCCATAATCGACTCTCCAGCCAACACAAGCATCCTCCAAAAGGGCCTCATAGAAACAGACAACTGGTGCCAGAGCCATGGCCTGAAGCTAAACGCCAAAAAGTGTATAGTCATCCCCTTTGGCAAAAACAAAGTGCCCACAAATTACCACATAGGTGGTAATCCATTAAGTACGGAAGAAGTAATTAGGGACCTGGGGACACAAGTTGATTGCAATCTCTCATTTGAAACCCACGTGGCCAAAGTGGTTAGAAAAACATTTTATATATCCCACCAAATAATGAAGGGATTCACATCTAGATCAGGGGAGGTCATCGTGCCTCTTTACTCATCCCTCATCAGGCCCATAATTGAGTATAATGCCCCTTTTGGGATGTACCTTACCAGACACCAGCAGCAACTGGAAAGACCCCAAAAGTACCTCACCAAGAGGATCAAAGGGCTCAAACAGATGCCATATGCTGCCCGGTTAAAGAAAACCCAGCTCTACTCAGTGGCATACCGCCTGCTCAGAGGCGATCTGTGCCTGACGTATAAATCCATGTCCAACCCAAAATTAATGGACATGCTGCACCTCAGAAAATCCAAATCCCATCGAGCTCGCTCGAGACTTGAACCTCAGCACTGAAATAAATAGGACATGCTGGAGGGACAGATTCATAACCCAGAGGCTCCCTTCACTCTGGAATAAAATCCCAGTCCAGGTTAGGCAGAGTCCCTTATTGACTCTCCAAGAGGAATCTTGATGAGTGGATGGGAGATCGTAGGTTTGCCCCAGGTATCACTTCTGTGTCACTGCTAGACAGAGGCACAGTATACTAACCTCGGAAAAGGACATAGCAAAATTAATTTAAAATGGGTGGCGAAAGCCACACACACTCTGGCTAGGCTTATAAATGCCCTAGGGCAGATAGCCTAGTATGAACCTATGGTACCAACTGAATAGCCCCCATTCTTAAGAGAGAACTTGTTTTTGGGCCTCTGCCCACTGATTTGGTGGTAGATCTGGCCACCCATTTGGTGTTGGTAAGGTGTGGAAGTGAAATCTGTATCCTTGGGACACTATTTAAAACCCAATTGTCCTGGGTAATGAGTTGCCAGTTTTTGGCCTGCAGACCAATCTTTCCGCCTAAAGGAGCATTCAGTTGGGAAGTGCTTGGAAGTTTTAGAAGCAAGTCTTTGACACCGTCTTACTATTCCCTGATTTAGGAGCAGAAACCCCCCACTGCTTAGTCAAGTGTGTCCCCTTGGGACTGAAACCTGGGGTTTCTGCTATGTCTGGATTTGGCTTGAGAAGACCAGGAAGGGGCTGGAATGGACCAATTCTTACAGGGCCAGTGCCTACTAAATCTAGGAGGCTAAACTTGTAAGAAATCTTTAACAGTTTGCATAGATTTAGCTTTATCTTCCATCTTTTTAAGAACTTCCTCAGCCTTGTTGCCAAACAGGCGGTCCTGGTTTAAGGGAGCATCCAACAATTTAGCTTTAACATGATCAGGTAAAGATTGCTCCTTGAGCCAAGCATGCCTTCTGAGCACAGACCCAGTAACAGCAGCCCTGCAAGAGGCCTCTAAAGAATCAAATCCACATTGCAAAGTATGTTTTCCAACCTGTTCAGCATAATGCATTAAATCCTGTAATTCTTTATTTTCCACACAGTCAGGAATCAACATAATTTTCTGTTTAAGCAATCCAATAACATGTTGTTGATACTTTAACATATGAAACTGGCAGTTTAAAGCCCTAATGGCCAAGGTTGCATAAGTGTAAACCTTCTTACCCCATCTCTATCAGAAGGGGTAGGATTTTTAGCAGTAGAAGCCTTAATGCCCTTGGGTCCCTGTGAAATAGTATCTGGATCCGCAATAGGATTTTTAAAAAGGAACTTGTGAGAATCAGGAACCCTGTAATATCTGCCAGGTTTTCTGGGAGCAGGAGGCAAAGAATCAGGGGCCAAACTAGATTCCGAGAAAGCATCAACAATGTCTAGTACAGGAGGAATAGCTAAAGGCTTATGCTGAGGCAGGAGTAAGAAATCCCTAAGCCTCTTTTTTTCAATCTTAGGCATAGAGGCCTGAGCATGCGGACTGGGTGTCGTTTTTTTAAGCATGGTTCTAGATTTAGGCCTAAAAGAAGGAGGCGTCTGTTTAATATCCAAGTCCATAGGCCTGAATACACCCTAAGAAGCCGGTGCCTGCACAGCGACTCCGGACCCATTCAAGGTAGAGACAACCGCAGGTTCTACAGCTGAAGCATCTCGCAGCATACCGGACTCCGAATGGGTCTGAGCAGAGGCCTGCGAATCAGAAGTAGCAGGTATCAGGGGCTGCGAAAGCACCTCACTGAGTACCGGCAAACTGGCGACGGGCTTAGGAGAAGCGTCATCGGCAGTTTTGGACCTCAGCGGCCTGTATCTGTCTTTATCCTTGCATTTTTTCTGAATCCCGGTAGTTGGATGGCTAACTGACGACATTTCTGGATAATTAAACAGAGAACCAAAATATTTAGGGGTGAAAATATACAGACGACGCATAGTGTCTTGATTAAATAAAGCACAAAACTGACAGCAAGGTACGTCGTGGTCAGGGACTAGGCAAGGAATGCATTACGAATTAAAATCTTTATGAGGTATTTGCTTTCCACAAGTAATGAAATTATTAATTTTTACTGACATCAGTAAGGAGCAAGAAAGTTTCAACAACGGGGGTACTTAGCTTTAGTTCAAGACTTCGGTTTTGAAACTGTTGTCGGCCGACCAGCACTTGTGAACTGCTTCTGCTTCAGGCACCGCACGGCAAGAAAGACTGATGTAATGGTGTCGGCTGCATGTTTTATACCCCTGACAACCTGACGTCATGGAAGAAGGGACAGCAACCGATGCAGGACCCAAGACTTTGTTAATCAGGCCGACCGAGGGCTACTGCAAGCAGATAACCCAAAAGTGATGACTGCAACAGTGAAACATGAACATCAGTGCTACATTTCAGGGTATTTTCTCATCAAAAGAGATTAGTTAGACTGAATACGTCAACTACAAGCTAAACACTTAAGAGGTAAAATTGTTAAGTACTTTAGTGCTTTTATTGAACCCATTATGCAGGCCCTATTAAGGTTACAAGTACAAACAAACCAAATAAACGAGACACACTTTTTTCAGTTTTGTCATCGGTATAAATAGAACCCATAAAATATAAATCCAGTACTCAACTTATTAGATTAAGAAATTGCTCATCACTCCACAATAAGCAATCCCAAGATATAAAAACACACTTTTACGGAGACAGTAAACTCTAGTGCAAACAAGAGGTTGTTCCTCATCAACGTTACAAGAGTCTGTAAACCTCCAAGACCTGACAGCCTGAACTCAGACATAGTGAACTTATGGACCAGCCAGTCCAAAAAAAGACTACACTGTACCACCTTAAACCTATACAACATTCTGAACCAATCTTAACTCTTAAGCACCAGAAGTGGTGGACTACAGCAGCACAGACCTCAAGCTTACTGACTGCATGGAGTTGGCATGCTCTGCTATCTGTATGGATTTCACACATCTCCCAAAAACAATGATGAATGACTAACCTGCAATTTTTGTACATACCCATACTTTGCAGCCCAGATGGTATATGAGCAATTACTTCACTTTTCTCGCTAATCAAGAACCTATACTGAACATAGCACACCAGAGAGACAGTGAGGCAGCTGTTAATACAGCAGCATCACAGCACTTGGTTTTCCAATTCATTTTTCAAGTGGGTAACTTAACATGCAAAACCTGCATGCTCCACTGTGTTCAATGCAGAGTTTTACTGGGTGCCCCCATCCCAAACACACACCAATAGGTGAAATGGTGGACCTTTAAACTGCCAAAAGAGAAGTTCCTGTATTCCTATGATGAACTATCACCTCATCCACAGATGGTTCTCTGCAATATGTCCAAAGGTCATATGCTCAGGTTACTTCACAATCTTAAAAAGGACAAAGTGCATATCAGAAAAAAGAATGAAATAAATGAATGGAGAGTAGTAGTAACCATCACATACTTCTTCACTGCTCTCTACCTCTGTTCCAAACCAATGTAACCATAGCCTGTACTTCATGAATCCATGTCCCACCGTTCTGTAATGTATTTAATATATAGACTGAACCCACCTCTCTTACGTTTCCTTGTGCATATTTATAGAGTGAACCCAACTTTATGTTTCCTTGTGCATATATCATCACATCTGACTGCTGTCTATATAACTATTCTACAATCTGACGGATTACCACACCACCTTTTTCATATCTGGCTTCA
The DNA here is from genome assembly GCF_019279795.1 of Protopterus annectens. Classification (NCBI taxonomy): domain Eukaryota; kingdom Metazoa; phylum Chordata; order Ceratodontiformes; family Protopteridae; genus Protopterus; species Protopterus annectens. The sequence goes on from NC_056742.1 coordinate 248,228,689, forward strand.
AAGAAATTTAGGCTTCAGAGAGTACCTGAAAAAAAAAAAAAAAACAACTGGCACCCTTCATACTGCTCCCCAATAGCAATCTCCTTTTACAAACTGAAAACACGAAATCTGTTGTATGTAACACATTTCAAGTAAAAACACTAAAAACAGAATGTAAAATTGAATCTTGAGCTACAAACAAGAGTTAGTTTTCTCTTGTTTTCTCTCTCTCTCTCTCTCCCTATCCCCTATATCTGCTCTAGTGGACAACAGATTTTACTGCAATCAACAGCAACGTTGGGCATAAGCCCAAATGACAGTTTCACACTGACTGTACAACAAAATACGTAAAAATGATCCCTCAAAACTTCACTGCACTTCTTACAAACTAAAACCTTAGTACATAAATATGTTTTATTCCATTTTAAAATACACTACATGTATACACACACTACATATTCATGCGCTTGTGCCCATACACAAAAAGTGTGCACTTAGATGTATGCTTTTTTTTTTTTTTTGGGGGGGGGGGGGTTGTTACATACTCCAGCTATAGAAATAATGTGGGCATGCCTTTGCCAAGTAACATTCTTTTTTTTTTTTTAAATAGCACAAATAATGTGAATCCTTGGCTCCTCCCAATCTCATTTTATCACCTTAAATGTATATAAATAAAGCTTACCTTGGAAACGTTGCCATGGAACACACAATTATTATCACGTCTGTCAGAATGAAATTCTCCCACCATAGTGGATACACGGTAATGGACTACTTCACATCCTGAAGCTGAATTACCAGAAAAGGCAGGCAGAAGTGAAGTATCAGGTCAACAGGCAATGCAGAGGGTTTCCAGACAGAAAGATGAGCTAAATGAGTTATCTGGCACTTCTCATTTGTTTACCTGTTCAGGAAGAATAAGAAAGTGAAGTAACAATGAACTCACTCTGTTTTGTTTTAAATTAAGTTTACTTTTAATACCACACTTTGTACTAAAACAAAATGTAAGCACTTAGCACAACAACTGATCTGTGAAAGTAGATGCACCACCCTTAAACAGTCAAAGCCAGCAGGCAAAAGGACTGTTCAGCAAGTAAAACTTTCTCAGGTTATTCAACAGCCTCCCCATCCCACTCTGCGTTGTGATGCATAGCTTCACTAGACCCAATTTATGTCACGTGAGATATCAGAAATTTAGAAAACAAAAACTCAAAGCCAACTACACCTGTTATGGAAGATGGACCAGCCCTTCCACATTTATAGTTTAGCATGCAATTTTCATTACCTTTAAAAGGTGATGAGACACATCCTGCATAAACAGATGACAATCACAAGCAAATTTCTAGGGCATACCCTGTTGAGTCAAAATACAACCTAGACAACACATTGTAGTTTCTTGAAAAGTTGAAAAAGCAAACCATGAAGGTGCAATTGAAAAGAAGTCATCCAGAAAGTACAGTTGTGTACACTTACCATAAATGTAGATGTTCAAGTGTATTCACTGTTGCAGTCATTACATTTGGGTTATCTGCTTGCAGGTAGCCCTCAGTCGGCCTGATTATCAAAGTCTTGAATCTTGCGTTGGTTGCGGTCTCATCTTCCATGACGTCAGGTAGTCAGGGGTATAAAGCATGCAGCCGACACCATTACATCAGTTTTTCTTGCCCCAGATGTCAGGTGCCCCCCTAATGGGAAGCAATTATATACAAGGTTACACCTCCAACAAAAAGCAAATACACCAGAAAGCTTTAAGCATAGTATGCAAGAATAGAGGTATAGTCAATAGAAGTCAAAAGGCTGGAGGGAGGGTAACCAGGAATGCAACAGTGAATACACTCGAACATCTACATTTATAGTAAGTGTACACAAATGTACTATGTTCTTCGTGTTTCACTGTTGCAGTCATTAAATTTGGGTAGATTCCCAAAGCTAAGGAAGGGAGGAGGCAATTAGCATTAGGACCAGCTGTAAGGCCCTGCAAGACTGCAGTGGCAAAACCAGCTCTGGATTTAGAAAAAACTGGCAAGTGGTAATGCTTGGTGAAGTTATATACAGAACTCCAGATAGCAGCTTCTAGGATGTCCCTAGTAGGGACACCTCTGAGAAAGGATGTAGAGGTAGATGCAGCCCTGGTTGAATGCGGTCTTATCCCCTGTGGGGTAGGTTTTCCATGGTACATATAGCAGAAATTAATGCAATGGCCTATCCACTTAGAAATAGTTTGCTTTGAAATGGCCTTCCCCTCTGCCCCTGCAGCAAATGCAACCAGCAGCTGTTCAGATTTCCTGAGAGGCTTAGTCCTGTCCAAGTAAAATCTAAGTTGTCTGTGCATGTCCAAGGAGTGCAGTATTCGTTCCTCTTTGTTCTGTGGATTAGAAAAAAAAAGGTTGACAAATGAATGGACTGATTAAGGGGCATACTGGATACCACCTTGGGCATAAAGGAGGGACTGGTCCTGAGGGACACCCTATCCGCATGAAAGATGATGAAAGGCTCCACTGCCATGAGGGCCTGTAATTCAGACATCTGAAGTGATGGCTAGAAGGAAGGCTGTTTTCCAAGAAAGGAATTTCAACTCTGCATTTGCAACTGGCTAAAAGGGTGGTAGAGTGAGCTTTTCCTATACAAAGTTAAGGTCCCAGGCTGGAGTAGGGGTTCTCCTGTGTAGTCTTAAGTTTTTGGCCCCTCTGAGGAAATGCTTCAGCAGTGGATGAGAAAAGAGGGGTAGCTCTATTATAATGAGCTGAAATGGCAGAGGCATGAATTTTGATGGAAGAAAAGGAAAGGCCCTTGAGAAGCATCTCAGTTAAGTATTGAAGAATGTGCGGTAAATTGGGCACAGTTGTGTCCATCCCCTGTGTTTGGCTCCAGGAACAGAATCTTTTCAATTTTTCAGCATAGGATTTTCTAGTACTAGGCCTCCTTAGGTCCAGAATGATATCCATCACTTGCTTACTGAGGGATGGTAACGGAGAGATAATGTAATTAGCCAAGCTGCAAGGTTCAGGGTTTGAAGCTGGGGGTGCAGAATCTGGCCCTACTGCTGAGACAGCAGGGCAGGGGTCTGAGGCAGGTGCCATGGTTCCAGAAGTGACACTGCACAAGAGGGGGTACCAGTGTTGGCGTGGCCAGTCTGGTGCAATAAGTATTGCCCTTGTTTTGTTCTGTTTGATCTTTAGAAGCACTTTGGAGAGGACAGGCAGAGGGGGAAAGGCATAAACTGATAGTTTTTTTCCAGGTGAAGGACAGGGCATCCATTTTCCAAGCTTGTCTGTGGGGAGTATTGTGCAGAATTTGTCCAATTAATAGCTCTGAGGGGTGGCAAACAGGTCTACATCTGGGCTCCCCCATTTGTTTCTCAAAATGTTGAATATCTTTGGTTCCAGTTTCCACTCATGTGGGTCCATGAGATTTCTGCTTAGGTCGTCTGCCAGTGTATATAGCTTGCCTGGCAGGAACTGAGCTTGTATGTGCACTTGGTAGCTCAAGGCTGTGTTCCAGAGTCATGGCTAGTCTGCAGAGAGTGTATGAGTGGGTTCCCCTTGCTTGTTTATGTACCACATAAGTGGTGTTGTCCATCTTTACCAAAAATTGTCCTGGAAGAATGTGGTCCTTGAAGGCTGTCAGAGCATTTTGTACAGCCAACATTTATTTTGGATTGATATGCAGGTGCATTTAACTCTAGTTCCATTTGCCCTGAATGCACTGCCCTGCCAAGTGAGCCCCCCATGCATAGTCTGATGGGTCTGTTAGGGTTTAGGCGACAGGGGGTAGAGTGAATGGCAGTCCCTTGTTTTGGTGCCAGGTCTCTGCCCACCAAAGGAACTCTATCTGTAGACAAGGTATAATAGAAATCACTGATTCTAGGTCCTAAGAATGTTGACACTATAGGCTTTTAGATACCATTGCAGTTTCCTCATATGCAGCCTTGCATATGGAATTAGTAGAATGCAAGAGGCCATGAACCCCAGGGCTTGCAGTATTTTCCCTGCAGAAAGCTGGGTCTTTGTGGCCAGTAGTTTGAAGTAGGCTGTCAAATGAACTTGTTTCTCTGGCGTCAGGTAGGCCATCTGGGAAGTATTCAAGCTTGCTACCAGGAATACAATTTATTGACAGGGTACAAAATGTTATTTATTTTCGTTTATGGTGTACCCCAGACAAGTTAGTAATTTCTTTACAAATGCCAGATTTAATACTATGTCCTAGCTTTCTGCCTGAATTAGACAATTGTCCAGATATGGGTATATTTGAATATTTCTTTGCTTGCAAAATGCAATGTCTGGAGCTAGGCACTTTGTGAATACCCTGGGAGCGGTAGATAAGCCAAAGGGCAGTGCAGAGAACTGATACGGCATGTAGCCTGCTCTGAAGCGTAGGTATCTTCTGCAAGATTCCCTTATTGGGATGTGCAGGTAGGCTTCCTTTAATTCCAGTGTTGCCAACCTGGCATTTTTGCCTAGCATGGGAAGCATCTGATGAGTTAGCATTTTGAATTTTGGGATTACCAAAACTGTGTTTAGGATAGACCGGTCCGGGATAGGACACCAGGAATTGTCTTTTCTGGGTACCAGGAAAAGTCTTGAGTAGAAACCTTGCCCCCATTCTTCTTCTGGGGCAGGTTGAATAGCCCTGATGCTTAGAAGAGAGAGAACTTGCTTTTGAGCCTCTGCCCACTGATTTGGGGGTAGGTCTGGCCAACCGTTTGGGGTTGGTAAGGAGTGGAAGTGGAATCTGTATCCTTGGGAAACTATATTTAAAACCCATTTGTTTTGGGTAATGAGTTCCCCGTTTTTTGCATGCAGGGCGATCTTTCCTCCTAAAGAACAGTCAGTTGAGCAGGGCTTGGAAGGTTTAAAGTTAAGTCATTGAGACAGTTTACCATAGGGGGGTCTCTTACTACTTCCAGCTTTGGTAGTGGGAGCCCACCACTGCTTAAGCCTGTGAGTACCTTGGGACTGAAGCCTGGGTGTTCTGCTGGTTCTGGGTTTGGACTGAGAAAGCCTGGAAGAGACAGGAAAGGACCACTTCCTTAGAAGGCCAGTGCCTACTAAATCTGGGAGGCTGTACTTGCAGGAAATCCTTAACAGTTTGCATAGTTTTAGCTTTTTCCTCCATCTTTTTAAGTACTACTACTGCTTTGTTGCCAAACATGCAGTCTTGGTTTAAGGGAGCATCCAGTAATTTAGCTTTAACATGATCTGGCAAAGATTGCTCCTTAAGCCAAGCATGTCTTCTAAGTACAGACCCAGTGACAGCAGCCCTGCAAGATGCCTCTAATGAATTAAAACCACATTGCAAAGTATATCGTTCAACTTGTTCAGCAGAATGCATTAAATCCTGTAATTATTTATTTTCAGCACAGTCAGGAATCAACATCATTTTCTGTTTAAGCAATCCAATAATATGCTGCTGATTCTTTAACATATGAAACTGTCAGTTTAAGGCCCTAATGGCCAAGGTTGCAGAAGTGTATACCTTCTTATCCCATCTGTCCAGTGCCCTGGAATCTCTATCAGAGGGGGTAGGGTTTTTGGCAGTAGTAGCCTTAATGCCTTTGGGTCCCTGTGAAATGGTTTCAGGATCTGCAGTAGGATTCTTAAAAGGAAATTGAGAGAGTCAGGTACCCTGTAATACCGGTCAGGTTTTCTGGGAGCCAGAGGTAAAGAGTCAGGGGAGGGCTAGATTCTGAGAAGGCATCATCTACAATGTCCAGTACAGGAGAGATAGCTAAAGGCCTGTGTTGTGGTAGGAGTAAGAATTTCCTAAGCCTCCTTTTGGAATCAGAGTAATCCTGGCTTTCACAGCGGAAATGCTCCCTAAGAGTATGCAAGGTTTTACTAAAAAAGAAATTCTCTGGTGGGGAAGCAGAGAAAATGGAGTCCTCTGCATCAGAATCCTCATAGGTAGATAAGGGCAACTCCTGGTCATCAGAGAAAACAGAAATTTCAGAATCGTGATCAGAAGAATCAGAAGGAAAATCAGTTCTAGGTCTCAGAGAGAGAAGGGTGGCTTCCCCTGATTAGAGTAATAAGGTCTTCAGCCATTCTTATTTGTTTTTTAGGCATAGGGGCCCGACCATGTGGTCTGGGCGTCAGTTTTCAGGCATGGATCGAGTTTTAGGCCTTGAAGAAGAAGATGGCATTGTTTTAATATTTCATGTCAGTAGGCCTAAATACACCCTCCGAAGCCAGTGCCTGCACAGCGGCTCCGGACCCATCCAAGGTAGAGACATCCACAGGTTCCACAGTCGAAGAAGCATCTCGCGGCATACCGGACTCCAAATGGGTCTCTGTAGAGGCCTGTGAATAAGAAGTTATGTACCTACCATAACGTTCCATGTTAGTTGTCTTCTTCTCGCCTTCTTTCTTGCTGGATGGGTTCGGAGCCAATCCTTGGCTCCGACTCGGCCTTATACTAAAGCTTGAGAGCTATTTACCGTCTCGAGGCCCTCCCCCTATCCCACAATGCTAGGCGTCAGATACCCAGATCTCGTTTGGTATAACTAACACCGTGGAGACACCCTGTCCCTACTATAAAGTTTACCTACAGTGCTAACAACTGAGGACATCATAACCTAGGAAATAGTCAAGCAGAGGAATAAGGCATCAGAAGGATTCATCTCGATCTGTCCAGGCTAGGAGGATGGCAGGTGGGACACAAGAAAGAAGGCGAGAATAAGACAACTAACATGGAACGTTATGGTAGGTATAACTTCTTAATGTTAAGATGTCAATCTCGCCTTCATTCTTGCTGGATGGGACAGCGTCCCTAGCACCTTAGCCCTGAGTGGCTCATCGGAACAGACTCTTGAGCACAGTGGAACCAAACTCAGCCTGACTCCTGGAGGTCATATCCAACTTGTAATGAGAAATAAAGGTATGAAGAGTGGCCCATGTGGCTGCAGCACAAATAGATTCCACTGGAAGTCTTGTTTGAAAAGCTACTGACGTAGCTAATGCTCTGGTGGAATGAGCTTTTAGTTTTGTAGGGAGTTCTTTATGTCTTAGTTGGTAAATTAAGGAAATGATAAGAGGCCAACCATCTAGATAAAGATACTTTAGACACTGGCAGGCCCTGCTTGCCCTCAGCATAGGACAGGAAGAATTGGTCCAACTTCCTAGTTTGTTTTGTCCTATCTAAATAGAAACGTAATTGCCTGTGAACATCCAAATAATGCAGCTTTTGTTCAGCTCTGTTTGAATAGTTAGGAAAAAAAGACAGGAAGATCAATGGCCTGATTCAAGTTTGTCTCAGAAGGAATCTTGGGTAAAAAGGAGGGATTAGTTCTGAGTGAAACTATATTTGTGAAAAACAAGATAGGGAGGACGAATACAGAGGGCTTGAGGTTCCAATACTCTTCTAGCTGAGGTGATAGCTACTAAGAAGAGAGTCTTCCAGGAGAGCAATTTTAAGGAACAGGTGGCCACAGGTTCAAAAGGAGGGAGAATCAGTTAAGTTAATATCAGATTCAAATCCCACAGAGATGGGGGATCTCTAACCGGAGGCCTCAGCAAAACAGTCCCTTTAAGAAAGGCTTTACAAAGTTTATGGGACATAATTCTGGTCTCCGACAGGCCAGCGTAAAAATTAGCGATAGCAGCCAATTGGACTCTAATGGTGGCAGAAGAGGAGCCCACTCGAAAAAGCTCTGCCAAAAAATCCATAACACTGTGGACAGGGGCTGTAAAAGGATCTTTATTTCTAGCCTCCGCCCAGAAGGAGAAACGTCTCCACTTACTAGCATAGGTTTTTCTGGTAGTAGATTTGTGTGAAGAAAGGATGATTTCACGCACTGGCTGGGAAATATGCGGAAGCCTGGCTAGGGTTGGAAGTGGAGCAACCAAGCTGTGAGGTTGAGAGACTGAAGGGATTGGTGCAGCCCACCCGACTGAGAGACCAACAGGTCTGGCACTGGGTCCAGACTCCAGGGCTGCTCCAGTAGGTGACTATGCAGGAATGGGAACCAAATTTGTCGAGGCCAGTAAGGGGCAATGAGGATCATCCTGGAACCCAAAGCGGTCACTTTCTGAATCAGTTTGGGAATTAAGGGAAAAGGCGGAAATGCATATAGGAGACCCCGGGGCCAATCGTGTACTAGAGCGTCTCTGGGAGAATGGCCGGGGAGGGGAAAGAGTGAAGAAGTCTTCGCACTTGCTGTTGAGAGGGGCTGCAAAAAGGTCACAGCAAGGTTGACCCCATCTGCGGAAAATCTTGTCCGTTACTAACTGATTGAGAGACCACTCGTGAGGCATGAGAATGGCTCTGCTCAGCCAGTCTGCTATGACGTTGGACTTCCCGGGGATGTGCGTTGCTATCAGAAACCGTTGGGAAGAGATCGCCCACTGCCAGAGTCTGAGTGCTTCTCAACATAAGGTATAGGACCTGGTTCCACCCTGCTTGTTGATGTACCACACTACAGACATATTGTCTGTCTGAACTGCAATAGTCCCAGTAGGTAGAGAGTCCTGAAGAGCTTGCAATGCTAAAAGTACCGCTCTCATCTCCAAGACATTTATGTGCAGGTGGTATTCTAGGGGTTGCCAAGAGCCCTGGACAGTCCTGCCCTGAAAATGCACCCCCAGATCAGGGAGGCATCCGTGGTCACCGTGGCAACAGGAGGAGGAAGAACAAACTGTCTGCCCTAGAGAACTAGAGGGGAGACCATCCACCAAGCCAGGTGGTGTTTGCATGTTTGACTGATTATTATCCTGTGGGACATTGGAAGTTGTTGAAAGGACCATTAGGTAAACAGCATCCACTGGAGGATCCGCATGTGAAAACGAGCCAGGGGGACTAAAATGATCGCTGCTGCCATGAGACCCAATGTCTTTAGTACAAATCTGGTCTGAATCGTCTTGCACTGTAGTAGGATCTGTACATGTCGGCAAATGTCTGATACTCTGTCTGGAGGAAGTTTTGCAGATAGATCTTTTGTATTTAATTCTGCGCCTATAAAGGTTATAGACTGACAAGGGGACAATGCAGACTTTTCGAAATTTATTGATATACCTAGCTTGGAGCAAGTCTGAATGGTATAGTCCCTGGCTCGCAATAGCTGATGCCTGGTGGAAGCAGTAAGGAGCCAGTCGTCTAGATATGGAAACACCTGGAATCCCCGTCGTCTCAGGTGAGCCGTAACCACTGCAATGCATTTGGTGAACACCCTGGGGGCCATGGTGAGACCAAAGGGCAGGGCTCTGAATTGATAGTGACTGGCTCCCAGCCGGAAGCGGAGAAACCTTCTGGAACGCCTGTCCATTTTTATATGGTAGTACGGATCCTGAAGTTCTATGGAGCACATCCAATTGTCCTGACGCAAGAAGGGTAGAATGGACTGCAGCGTGACCATCCGGAACTTCGTTCTTTGAACAGACTTGCTTAATCTGCTGAGATCCAAAATGGTCTGCTGGGACTGGCTGGATGGCCCTTTTTCTTAGCAGTTTTGAAATTTCTAGAACTGCTTGATCCCTTAGAGCGGGTGGGACATCTGGAAGGGATCTGTTTGTTTGTACAGGAGTGCGGACGAAGGGAATTTTGTAACCTTCGGATATGATAGACTGTACCAATCGGTCTTGAGTGAGGAGTTGCCAGGCTTCTGGGTACAGTGACAATCTTCCCCCGACTGCCTCCAAAGGTGGACAGTCGGGCAGCCCCTCAGGGGTGCTGGAAGAGTTTGTCAGAGAAAGATTCTCTGCTACCCTGATTTTGCGGACCCCCTCTGCCCCTAGGGCGGCGTCTATTATTGTTTCCTCCTCTGCCCCTGGAGGAAAAATCACCACGTCTGTCTGGCACGACTCTCTGGGGTTTACGAAACCACATTTTTCCACTCTTCTGACCTTTGGGATATTGTCTGGAGGGAGTAGAAAAAAGTACAGTTGTGTACACCTACCATAAATGTAGATGTTCGAGTGTCTTCACTGTTGCAGTCATAACTGTTCCTGCCGGCAGGCAGCCCGAGGTCGGCCAGAATCCCAAAGTCTGGGTCCGGTGTCGGCTGTTCCAGCAAGTACCCTGACATCAGAGCGCAGAGGTACAAAGCTGATAGCCGACGCCATCTTCTCCAGCCTTTCTTGCCCCAGATGTCAGAAGCTCCCCAAAAAATCCAGTAGGCGTCCCAAAGGAAACACAAATACACCACAAAGGAAGAGGAGATAGACAAACAGAAAAATAAGAGGGGATGGTGGGAGGGAAACCCCGACTGCAACAGTGAAGACACTCGAACATCTACATTTATGGTAGGTGTACACAACTGTACTATGTTCTTCGTGTTTCACTGTTGCAGTCATAACTGTAGGGTGGAATCCCAAAGCTGTGAAGGAGGGTGGAGGGTATGCAGAAGGGGCAGCCAGAAGACCCTGCAAGACAGCAGAGGCAAAACCTGCCCTAGACTTAGAATACAAAGGGAGATTGTAGTGCTTTGAAAAAGTATGCACTGAACTCCAAGTGGCTGCTTCCAAAATGTCCTTGGTAGGAACTCCTCTGAGAAAAGCTGCTTAAGTGGCTGCTGCTCTAGCAGAATGACTTCTAACAGTGCCTGGAATCCGTTTCCCAGAATGAGAGTAACAAAACCGTATTCCATGAGCAATCCATTTGGAAATAGTTTGTTTTGAAATAGCCTTGCCTAGAGAACTGGAGGCATAAGAGAGAAGCAACTGATCAGATTTTCTGAAATCTTTAGTTTTGTCCAGGTAAAATCGTAGTTGTCTGTGTACGTCCAATGAATGTAAAATCCTTTCCCCTTTGTTTTGAGGATTTGGAAAGAAAGTAGAAAGGTGAATAGTCTGATTTAAAGCCACCTTAGAAATCACCTTAGGCATAAATGTAGGATTGGTCCTTAAGGCCACTCTGTCCTGGTGGAAAATAAGGTATGGTTCCACAGCCATGAGAGCTTGCAACTCTGACACCCTTCTGGCAGAAGTCAATGCTAATAAAATAACTGTTTTCCAGGATAAGAACTTGATATCTGAAGCAGCAGCAGGCTCAAAGGGAGGTAAAGTAAGCTTCTCCAAAACATAATTAAGATCCCAAGCAGGAACAGGAGGTGTTCTGGGAGGTCTTAAATTCTTAGTCCCTCTCAAGAATGGTCTCACCAGCTGATGAGAAAAAATGGGGGGATCTGTGCTGAAATGAGCCGAGATAGCAGAAGCATGAATTTTGATGGAAGAGAAGGAGAGGCCTTTAAGCAAAAGTTCAGAAAGGTAAAGTAAAATGGATGAAATGTCAGGTAGAAGAGGATCAGAACCTCGATCCCGCATCCAAATACAGAATCTTTTCCACTTGGAAGCACAAGATTTTCTAGTGCTGGGACGCCTAGCTTCCAAGAGAACATCCAAAACTTGTTTGGGAAGAGCAGAAGGAATCAAAGGCCTTTGTAGAGCCAGGCTGCTAGGCAAAGAGTCTTGATTTGAGAGTGTAGCATCTGACCCTGATGCTGGGACAGAAGGGAAGGAGACAGAGGCAGAATCCAAGGAGGTTCCAAGAACAGGTGTCTTAAGGTTGGATACTGAAACTGTCGAGGCCAATTTGGAGCTATCAGGATGATAATCTTGGGTCTGTCTTGTTTTATTTTCAGTAGCACCCGAGGCAGAAGAGGAGGGAAGGCATATCCCGAAAGATTCCTCCAACTGAAAGACAGGGCATCCACTTTCCATGCTGTTTTGTGGAAGGACCTGGTGCAAAATAGAGGCAACTGATGATTGAGATGGGATGCAAACAGATCTATCTGTGGACAACCCCAAACTGTTGTAATCCTGTTAAATAAGTTGGGATCCAGCATCCATTCGTGGGGATCCAAAAGATTTCTGCTTAGGCTGTCTGCTAAGAGATTTTGTTTTCCTGGAATGAACTGAGCTTGAAGATGCAGATTCAGAGATAGAGCTGTGTCCCATAGACTCATGGCTAGTCTGCAAAGGGGGTAAGAGTGGGAGCCCCCCTGCTTGCTTATGTACCACATGACTGTGGTATTGTCTGTACAAATCAGAAGATGTCCTGGTTGCAAAAGTTTCTGGAAGGCTAGCAGAGCATGTTGGACTGCCAACATTTCCTTCAGGTTGATGTGCCAGTGAAGATGTTTCTTTGACCAAGAGCCTTGCTGGCAGTTGTTTAGAAAATGAGCTCCCCAAGCGTAATCCGAAGCGTCTGTGGTCATGATCTGAAAAGGCTGAGGCAGACGAAAGGGGTTTCCTTCGTTTAAAGCACAAGTCCTGGACCACCAAAGGAACTCTTTTTGGAGGCAGAGAATCAGAGGTATCATTGTATCCAGGCTGTGGTAATGCTGAGACCATACACTCTTTAGGTACCATTGAAGTTTTCTCATATGAAGCCTTGCATTTGGAATCAACAGGATGCAAGAAGCCATGTAGCCCAAAGCCTGCAGAAATTTCCTTGCAGTGAGCGGAGTCAAAGTAGCCAAGGTTTTGAAAATTGATGCCAGATGTACTTGCTTTTCTGGGGTCAGGAAGGCCTTTTGCAAGCTTGTGTTTAGAAGAGCACCCAAAAAGATCATTTGTTGAGAGGGGATCAAATGTGACTTCTTTGTGTTTACTGAAAATCCCAGTAGTAGGAGGAGACGCTGAACAAACTGTAGATGTTGAAGTAAAAGATCCTTGCTGTCCGCCTGGATAAGGCAGTCATCCAGATAGGGATAAATTTGAATCCCTTGGAGTCTGCAATAAGCAACTACTGGAGCCAGGCACTTGGTAAAGACTCTGGGCGCAGTAGATAAGCCAAAGGGCAGTGCAGAGAATTGAAAGTGTCTCGCGCCAGCCTTGAATCTGAGGTATTTTCTGTGTTCCTGTCTGATGGGAATGTGTAAGAAGGCCTCCTTCAGGTCCAATGTCACCATCCAAGCATCCTGGGAGAGCATGGGTAGAAGTTGTTGCAGGGTAAGCATCTTGAATTTTGGAATTTCCAGAAAAGTATTTAATACTGAGAGGTCCAGAATAGGTCTCCATGTGTTCTGTTTTCTTGGGACCAGGAACAGTCTTGAATAAAAACCCTTTCCCATCTCTGGGTGTGGAACAGGTTCTATGGCTCTCATGGCCAATAAAGCGTCCACCTGATTTAAAGCCTCTGACCATTGATGTTTTGGCAGATCTGGCCAACCACAAGACCTTGGCAGAGTATGAAAGTGGAATTTGTAGCCTTTTAAAATCACATCCAAAACCCATTTGTCCTGGGTTATATACATCCAATTCTGGTAAAAAAAGAGAGTTTTCCTCCGAAAGGAGCTTCCAGGCAAGAAGGACCTGTAGCCCAACAGAGGGAGTCATTGGGTCTGCTTCCTTTGTGATTGAGGTCTGTCTTCTCCCCTTCTAGGTGAAGAAGCAGTCCACTGTCTGGACCTATAAGAGGCCTGTGTCTGCATCCGGCCTCTGTCAGAAGTGGGAAAGGACCAATTTTTGGAGGGCCAATTTCTAGAAAATCTAGGAGGCTGAACTTGTAAAAAATCTTTGACAGTCTGCATAGATTTTGCTTTTTCCTCCATCTTTTTAATAACTTCCTCAGCCTTGGATCCAAATAAAACATCATGTTGAACAGGGGCATCTAACAGTTTCGCCTTAACCTGCTCAGGTAAATTCTGCTCCCGAAGCCAAGCATGTCTCCTGATAACAGTACCAGAGGCTGCGGCCCTGCAAGAAGCTTCCAAGGCATCAAAACCACAATGTAAACTATGTTTGCTAACTTGTTCAGTTGCATGCAAAACATCCTGTAATTCCTTGTCCTCTGCACATGCAGGAAAGGTAGAAAGCCTTTGCTTTAAAAGAGACAAAAGAAATTGCTGATACTTAAACATATGAAACTGGCAATTTAAAGCTCTAATAGAAAGAGTAGCAGAAGTATAAACCTTTTTGCCCCACCTATCCAAGGCACGAGAATCCTTTTCAGAGGGCATAGGATTTTTGGATGAAGCGGCCTTAGCAGCTTTAGAACCCTGATAAATAGTTTCAGGATCTGCAGAAGGGTTCTTAAATAAGAATTGATGGGAATCAGGGACTCTGTAAAATCCATCAGGCTTAGAAGGAGCAGGCGGCAAGGAATCAGGATTCAGGTTAGCTTCAGAGAAAGCATCATCCACAATATCAAGTACAGGAGGAATAGCCAAAGGTCTGTGTTGAGGGAGAAGGAGAAATTCTCTGAGCCTCTTGGAGGCAGAATAATCCTGACCTTCCCAATGAAAATACTCTCTCATCTCATGTAAGGTTTCCTCAAAAGAGAAATCTTCAGGGGGAGAAGCAGAAGGAATAGAGTCCTCTGCATCCGAATCCTCATAAGGAGGAAAAGAGTTATCCTGGTCAGAGGAAGAGACAGAAGACACAGAAGCCTGATCAGAGGAATCATAAGGTAAATCCTGTCTAGGCCTTTTTACAGGCGGAGGGTTAGAACCCCTAATCATTGTAAGTAAATCCTCAGCCATCCGTAGTAATTGCTTCTGGGACTTGGGAGCTGAATCCGAAGCAGCTTGAGAGGAAACCCTTGGTTTTACAGGAATTTTTGTCTTTGCCTTTGTTGAGATGGTTATATGTGAAGGCCTGAAAACTCCCTCAGAAGCCGGTGCCTGCACAGCGGTTCCGGACCCATCTGAAGGAGCGACGTCCGAAGGTCCTGCAGCAGATAAAATATTAGGCCTAGATGGCTCCCCATGGGAGTCCGTGTCGGCCATCGGTTCAGAAGTGGCGGACGACAGGGGCTGCAAAAGCACCTCACTGACTACCGCCGAACCCGATTCTGGCTCCGGCTGCGAAAAATCCTGTATGGACCTCGGAGGCCTATCCTTGTCCTTGCGTTTCTTTTGAATTCCGGTTGTCGGTAAAGTATCCGATGACATCCTATAATTAAATCGTCTACCGAAATAGTTCAAGGCCCAATCGTACCTACGCTTGATAGTGCGAGAATTACACCTGGCACAGAACAGACAGCAAGAAACATCGTGGTCAGGGCCTAACCAAGGTAGACAGTAAGAGTGGAAATCTTTATGAGGTATTTGTTTCCCACACGATATACAATTATTAACTTTTTCTGACATCGGAGGAGCAAGAAAAAGGTTTCCCCAATGGGGTACTTAGCTTGAGAAGAGAAGTTGAAAACTTCGGAACGAAGTCAATCAAAGCACGTTGTTCTGAATGCACCAACCAACGACTTGCGAGCGGCTTTCCACCGCACGGCAAGAAAGACTGGGGAAGATGGCGTTGGCTTGTCAGCTTTGTACCTCTGCGCTCTGACGTCAGGGTACTTGCTGGAACAGCCGATGCCGGACCCAGACTTTGGGATTCTGGCCGACCTCGGGCTGCCTGCCGGCAGGAACAGTTATGACTGCAACAGTGAAACACGAAGAACATCGGACTCCCATGGCAGAGAGAATCTTGCCTTACAGCTCACACCTGGTTAAGTGTATCCTTCACCTGTGGTCCAAACAAAGCCGAACCATCGAAGGGGGTATTGGTGAAGGACGCCTTAAAGGGGTCAGCAAAGTTACATAACCGCATCCAGGCGTGTCTTCTCAAAGCCACGCCTGTACCTGTGGCCCTACTCGCACCATCGGCCACATAAGAAATGAGCCGCATGGAGGAGTTAACTATGGAACTCAAGGTCGCCAGCTGGGAGTTCACCTTATCCTGAGACCCCGCAGACGATGTACCCTGAAGGGTATCACCCAGTTCTTTGAGAAGATCCCTCTGAAGTCGGGTGAAATGGCACAGATAATTCAGAAACCGCATAGCAAAGAACGCTGAAGAGAACATCCGCTTCCCGTACCTGTCCATTGTCCTAGACTCTATTAGGAGGATGTACAGGCACCAAAGGTTCAGCCAACTCCTTCTTAGTGGCCGCTGCCACCACCATGGCATCAACTGGGACCGCCTTAGCTAGAAACTGCTTATTCGATGGGGCTGTAATAAATTTAGCGGGCCTACAGGGAGTTGATTCCACTGAGTCCGGGGCTGTCCCTGCCTTCCGAGCAACCACTTCCATGAGCGGGTCAAAAGGCAGAGACACCCAAGAGGTGGAAGGGTGAGAACCAAACGCGTCCAGGTACACCGACTCATCCTCGGAAGGTTTAAGGGCAGTCCAATTCCCCCTCTGCTTAAGGATTTCCAGGATGTCTGAAAAGGAGACATCCTCAGAGGGGGACCTTGGGGACCCTTTTGAATCCTCCAAGTCGGTGTCAGATGTGACTGACTTAGGGGAGTCAACATGTTTCCTCTTACATGTTTTCTTCTGAGGTGGCTCCTCCGAATGATCGGGGGGAGGCCTCGGAAGAGGAAGATACCCCAGTGGGGCGACCTGAAGTGTTTGCTCACCATGCTTGGGGTCAGGAGTGAGGACAGAGACCAAAGCAGGCACCATGGGGGGAAGGAGCCGAAGGGGCCGATCGTGGATCCGACCCTGGAGTCAGTATGCTCATGACCTCGAAGGCGCCCCTATCAGGCAGAGAAGGTTCCAGCTCCGAAGAGATGAGAACCCCTCCCGGCACAGGGAGTGACTGCTCCGAGGCCGAGCACACCTGTGCCGAGGCACCGAGAGGGAGAACGGGATCGGACAAGGGTCCGATGACACTCGCCTCCTCGGAGCCGACTAGGGAGTCTCGACACCCGGATCCCTCCATGGACGGAACCAATGAAGAGATCGGAGCAGACGATGGAGCCGAAATTTGTGGTATCGGCTCAGACGCTCAAACGATTTGAGCCCCAACTAGTTCCGGCTCCAAACACAGTGGTAGAGTCGGAGGAAGAACTGATGAAGATACAGGGATAACCACAGTCTGTTGAGAATGGCTAGTCAACATTTGGGCCCGTGCCTACGACTTTAAGAGCCTACTGACCACCCTCTCGAGGTCGTGATCAGACAGCCTGGAGGACCGAGAGGAGTGGGTCCTATGGCTCCGCTCCGACTGTAGTAATGGAGACCTCAGAGCCGAACGAATGGACTCCAAAGAGGGAGACCTCGAGCGTTTTCGGCTCACAGAAGGCTCCGATATTAAGGCCGGAGCAGACTGAGGTCTCGAAGTGTCGGTTCCCGCCGGAACAGGCGAGGAGGCAGAAGCGCCGCTCGGCGACGGCTCTGAACAGGGAGCCGACGGCTTAGCGGGCTTGGAGGGTTTACCCGACGAAGGCTTAGTCAGGGACTCTTCAGGCTTAAGCAAGCCCCTCAAAATAAGTTTGTTCCTACGCTCCTGCAGGACTCTCGGACTGACGGCATGACAGACCCCGCACAAGAGTCCTGCAAACAATACACACAAGAAGTGTGACCGTCTGTCAGAGACATCTTCTGACAGCACGAGTCACACTTCTTGAAACCTGAGACCTTAGTATCCTTAGACATAATGAAAAATAAAAAAAAAGGATACCAAGGGAACAGTTAACTAGTGCTTTAAACACTACACAGACACACACGCACTAGTAAAAAACTAATATAATAGTAATATAAATAATACTACTAAATATATCTACCACTATAAAGTAGAAAATATATAAAAAAGTAGTATAATAAGAATAAAAACACTACTGATTATATACAACTAATCCTAGAGGGTAGAATATATATAAGAAAAATCAACGCTACCCTAACAGGTGGGGGGAGGGGAGGGTAGAACTCTGAAAAACTACAGTAAAAGAGTTTTTTAAAAGGGGGTTTCTCAAGGGTTTAGAAAGGGAAACACTAATAGACAAAATCTAATAAGAAAATATCTATATATATATCTATATATATATATATATATATATATATATATATATATATATCTATATATATATATATCTCTCTATATATATATATATATATATATATATATATATATATATATATATATATATATATGTAATAAAACAGTAGAAAAAAGTTATATAACCTGGAGCCAGTAAAATCGCAACCTCGTAGCTGAAGCGGCAAACCAGATCTGGGTATCTGACACCTAGCACTGTGGGATAGGGGGAGGGCCTTGAGCCGGTAAATAGCTCTCGAGCTTTAGTATAAGGCCGAGTCGGAGCCGAGGATCGGCTCTGAACCCATCCAGCAAGAATGAAGGTGAGATTGACAACTTAACATCCTGAAGTAGCGGGCATCAGAGACTGCAAAAGTGCCTCACTGAGTACCGGCAAACTGTCGACTAGCTTAGGAGAAGTGTCGTCGGCAGCTTTGGACCTATGCGGTCTGTCTATCTTTTTTTTTTTTTTTTTGAAATGTCAGTAGTCGGGTGGCTTACCGAAGCCATTTCTGGATAATTGAACAGAGTACCAAAATATTTAGATGCGAAAATGAACAGATGACGAATAGTTAGAGGTTTGAATGCGGCACAAAACCGACAGTGGAGTTTGTCATGGTCTGTTCCTAAGCAAGTAATGCAGTATGAATAAAAATCTTTTGAGGTACTTGCTTTCCACAAGAAATACAACAGTAAACTTTTACTGACATCGGTTAAGAGCAATTAAAAGGATCCCACAATGAGGTAACTTAGCTTAGTTCGGGACTTCGGATCTGAAACGAAAATTTCAGGAGTCTGCCGACCGGCATTTGCGGAAGTACAGTTTTGCACCTACCATAAATGTAGATGTCCGATAGGCATGCATCTGCAGTCCTTACAAATGGGTTGTCCTGTCGTCAGGCAGCCCTTCGGTCGGCCGGATTCCAAAGTCTGGGTCTGGCCTCGGCTGGTGTTGCACTTCACCCGACGTCATAGCTGCAGTTATTCGGGTATAAAGGCATCAGCCGACGCCATTTTCCTCAGTGTTTCTTGCCCCAGATGCCAGATGCCCTCTAGGAAGGCTAAATTTGGATAAATGCAAATGTTTCCAAATAGTAGAGAGCAAACAAAAAATAAGCATGTATGTACATATACACAAACAAATACACCATAATAGATTCCCCCAGCTAGCTACAAGATGGGCAAATACCCTAGGAGTACCACAGAGGGGAAGGAGGGTGGGTAATCCTGACTGCAGATGCATGCCTATCGGACAATACTGTACTATGTCCTTCAAGGATGCATCTGCAGTCCTTACAAATGGGTAGAATACCATAGCCAAACTGGGGGAGGAGGGAGAAATAAGATTATGGTGTAGTTAAGATCCCTTGCAAAACAGCAGTGGCAAAACCTGCTCGGGATCTGGAGTATAAAGGTAAATTATAATGCTTGGCAAATGTATGCACGGAGGTCCAAGTAACAGCCTCTAAAATGTCTTTGGTAGCCACTCCTCGTAGAAAAGCTGTGGTAGTGGCTGTAGCCCTTGTAGAGCGAGGCCTGATGTTTTCTGGAGCTTTCTTCCCATGGTAGGAGTAACAAAATCTAATGCAATTTCCTATTCACTTAGAGATTGTCTGTTTTGAAATTGCTTTTCCTTCCATTTCTGTTGCATATGCTACCAGTAGCTGACCAGTTTTTCTATTGCCCTTGGTCCTGTCCAGGTAGTAACGTAATTGTCTATGTACATCCAAGGTATGCAACAGTCTTTCTCCCCTGTTCTGTGGGTTGGGGAAGAATGTAGGTAGGTGGATAGCTTGGTTTAAAGATACCCTGGAAACCACCTTTGGCATAAAAGTAGGATTTGTTCTCATGAACACTCTATCTTGATGGAAGATCAGGAAGGGCTGTACTGCCATTAATGCCTGTAGCTCAGATACCCTTCTTGCTGAAGTGATTGCAAGCAGGAAAGCAGTTTTCCAGGATAAGTATTGTAATTCTGCTGTTGCTGCTGGTTCGAAAGGAGGGAGTGTGAACTTTTCTAGCACAAAGTTCAAGTCCCATGCTGGCAATGGCGGCTTCCTAGGTGGTTTTACATTTTTAATTCCTCTCAGAAACTGCCTGAGCAGAGGATGTGAGAAGACTGGAGGATCCAAGTTGTATTCTGCTGAAATAGCTGATGCATGAATCTTAATGGAAGAATAGGACAGGCCGTTGTGGAAGAG
Source organism: Protopterus annectens (assembly GCF_019279795.1). NCBI lineage: Eukaryota > Metazoa > Chordata > Ceratodontiformes > Protopteridae > Protopterus > Protopterus annectens. The sequence continues at coordinate 248,248,564 of NC_056742.1, forward strand.
CTCTGCCAAGTATTCCAGGATGTTGGCTATGTTTACCAGTGACACATTTTCTCCTTTTGCAGTACTCCAAATGTAATATCTTTTCCATGTTGCTGAATAATTTTTTCTTGTTGAGGGTCTGCGAGCCTCCAAGATAATGTCTTTAACCCTTTGGGATAAACTTGGGTTATTTGGTCTTATGCAATGTTCCAGGCAGTCAGCTGCAGTGTTTTCAGGTTTGGATGCAGGGTGCTGTAGTTGTTCTGTGTTAACAGTAAGGGAACCAGGGGCAGAGGCCATATTTGTTCCCGAGACATGCTCCTCAGTAATGGGTACCAATGTTGCCTTGGCCAGTCTGGAGCTATCAGGATGATCCTTGGACGGTCTTCCTTGATCTTCAATAGCACCTTGTGCATCAAAGGAAGTGGTGGGAATGCATATGCTGTCAGGTTTTTCCAACTGAAAGATAGGGAGTCCACTTTCCAAGCAAGTGGGTGGTACGTCCTTGTGCAGAATTTCTTCAGTTGGTGATTGCGTGGGGATGCAAACAAGTCTATTTCTGGTAGTCCCCATTTTCTTGTAATGGTTTTGAATATGTCTGGATGCAGCATCCATTCGTGGGCATCCGTGGTAGTTCTGCTTAGTATGTCTGCTAGTATGTTTTCTTTTCCTGGCACAAAAATCGCTTGTAACTGAATGTTGAAGCTCAGGGCCACATTCCAGGTCCATTGCCATCCGGCATAGAGGGTACGAATGTGTGCCTCCCTGTTTGTTGATGTACCACATAACTGTGGTGTTGTCTGTCCTTATCAATAGTTGACCCTGTCGAAGAAATGGTCTGAATGTATGAATTGCCAGTTTTCCTGCAGCATTTCCTTTTGATTTATGTGTAGGTGCAGCTGGTCTTGAGTCCATAAGCCTTGTATGCACTTGTCCAGCACGTGCGCCCCCCAACCGAGGTCTGAGGCATCCGTCGTGATGGTCTGGCTTGGTTGAGTGCTGTGGAAGGGCAGTCCTTTGTTTGATTGACAGGCCTGAGCCCACCATTTGAATTCTTGCTTCAGGCATGGGATTATTGGAATTTGGGTTTCTAAGCTGTGCTTGTGCTGAGACCATAAATTCCTTAGGTACCACTGTAACTTTCTCATATGTAGTCTGGCATGTGGAACCAATATTATGCAGGATGCCATGAAACCCAAGGCTTGCAGGACTTTTCTTGCTGTTAGCTGGTTCTGTTTTGTTAATGCCAAGAAGTAGAGAGGGAGTTGCTCCTGTTTTTCTACTGTTAGGAATGCCATTTGTTTTGATGTGTCCAGCTCTGCACCCAAAAAGGTTATCCTTTGGGATGGAATCAGCCTTGACTTTTTTATATTGACTGTGTATCCCAGGGCTTGCAGTAGATAAATGACCCTTTTTCAAGTCTTCTGCTAGTTTGTTTTGTTGTCCGCTTGTAACAGGCAGTCGTCCAGGTAAGGGTAGATTTGAATTCCCTGAAGCCTGCAATGAGCAATTACTGATGCCAGGCATTTCGTGAACACTCTGGGCGCAGTAGATAAGCCAAAGGGCAATGCTGAGAATTGATAATGCTCTGATCCTGCAAGAAATCTGAGGTATCTTCTGCAATTTGGTCGTATGGGGCGTGCAGGTATGCCTCCTTGAGATCTAGAGTTACCAGCCAAGACTCCTTGCCCAACATGGGAAGAAGCTGCTGTAGGGTCAGCATTTTGAATTTTGGGACAATGAGGTATGTGTTTAAAGCGGACAGGTCGAGAATAGGTCTCCATTGGTTTTCTTTTCTTGGTACCAGGAAGAGCCTGGAGTAAAATCCTTGTCCTTGCTCCATAGATGGTACCTTTTCTACAGCTCTCATCCTTAGTAAGCGAGTTATTTGCTTTAGAGCTTCTGCCTTTTGATTTGGAGGTAGGTTTGGCATTCCTCTCTTGTTCGGTAGAGTATGGAAGTGAAACCTGTAACCTTGGTCTATTGTCTGCAAAATCCACTTGTCTCCTGTGATGTAATGCCAGTTTGCTGAAAATAAGGCTAGCTTCCCGCCTAAGGGTGCTTCTAGTTGTTCCCTGGTAGGCGGTGCTAAAGCCAAGTCACTGTGATTGTCCTGTAGTAGTGGTGGTGGCTGTATCTGTGGCTGTACCTCGCTGGTTGTTAGCCTGCCACTGACGTCCCCTGTAGGCACCTCTGGAATGACCCCTGCCTCTTGAGCGCCTATTCCTGCCTCTCTGAGCTCTGGAGTTGTCTGGAAAGGACCAATTCTTGGAGGGCCAATTCCTGCTAAACCTTGGAGGTTGGACCTGTAAGAAATCCTTGACTGTCTGGACAGATTTTGCCTTCTCTTCCATCTTCTTCAGCACCTGCTGTGCGGGAGAGCCAAACAAATTGATCTTGTCCATGGGAGCATCTAGTAGCTTTGATTTAACATGATCTGGTAAGGCCTGCTCTTTTAACCATGCATGTCTTCTGATCACTGTGCCAGTCATGGCTGATCTAAAGGAAGCCTCCAGTGCATCATAGCCGCATTTTAAGGAATGGTTACTGACCTGCTGAATGTTATGTACCATTTCCTGTACAGATTTTTTGTCTAAAGGTTCATCAGAGGACAGCTTTTTAGTTAACTGGTCTAACATAAATTCTTGATACTGGATCATGTGGAATTGACAGTTCAAGGCCCTAGCTGAAAGAGTAGCAGAAGTGTAAACTTTTTTACCCCATCTCTCTAAGGCCCTGGATTCCCTTTCAGAGGGGAGGGGGTTTTTGGCAGAGGTAGCTGCTACAGCCTTAGGTCCCTGGGAGATAGTTTCGGGATCTGCAAAAGGAGCCTTATACAAGTGATAATGTGTGTCCGGGACCCTGTAGTACCTATCGGGCTTAGCAGGGGCCGGAGGAAGTGAATCAGGAGCAGTACAAGCATCATTAAATGCATCATCCACAACAGTAAGAACTGGAGGGATGGCTAAAGGCCTATGCTGTGGTAAATGCAGAAAGGTTCTAAGCCTTTTCTAGAGTCTGAAAAATCCTGGCCCTGCCACTGAAATTGTTCCCTCATAGCATGCAAGGTTTCCCCAAAGGAAAATTCCTCAGGCGGAGAGGCAGAAGGAATGGACTCTTCAGCATCAGAGTCTTCATAAGGGGAGAAAGGGCCCTCTGGAGGGTTTGAATTATCTGAATCATCAGAGGAGTCATCTGTAGAAACTGGCTCAGGGGGCTCTGCTCTAGGCCTCTTCTCTGGAGGTGGGTGAGAGGCCCTGTCTGGGTGAGGTTGGGATCCCCGGATCAAAGAAATGAGATCCTCTGCTAGAGTAAGCATTTGTGAACTAGAGCTAGGCCTGTGAGAGGGGGTCTTAGCAGGCACAGTTTTGGCAGATTTAGCTGCTTTAGCCCTGGCAAAGGCCTTAATCGACATGGTTGCAGGTGGCCTAGCAGCTCCATGTGCAGGGGTTGAAATATCCGAGGGGATAGTATCTGATAAGTCCTGGGAACCTGCAAGAGCAGGTGGGATTTCAGTAGCCGATTCAACCAGGTTGGATGAGGCCTCGGGAGGAGGTAAGCTTTTGGCTGAAGGAAGAACCGCGAGCTCGGTTTCAGCCGAAACTGAGACACTTGCGGTTGGCTTAACCGCGGTTTCGGCCGAAACCGCGGACCGCGAGTGTCGGTCCTTTTCCTTGCGCTTTTTAGAAATTTGCGTAGTCGGAGGATCCGACGGCATAATGTACGCAAAAGCGGAGTCGAAAAACTCCTCTGCAAATTCCGACCGACGTCTAAGCGTCCGTCGGTTAAAAGAAGCACAGGCTAGACAAGCTGCTACATCGTGGTCTGGGCCTAAACAAGGTAAACAGTAAGAGTGGAAATCTTTATGAAGTATTTGTTTCCCACAAGTTAAACAGTTATTCACTTTTTCTGACATCGGCTGAGGCAAGAAAGAGTCCCCAACGGGGTACTTAGCTTTTTAGAAGTCTTCGGTAGTAGTAGAAGTATTCGGTAGTAGTAATCTCTAGTTCTGACCGACCGGCACTTGCGAACAGCTTCTGCTTCGGGCGCCACGTGGCAAGAAAGACTAAGGAAAATGGCGTCGGCTGATGCCTTCATACCCGAATAACTGCAGCTATGACATCGGGTGAAGTGCGACACCAGCCGAGGCCAGACCCAGACTTTGGAATCCGGCCGACCGAAGGGCTGCCTGACGACAGGACAACCCATTTGTAAGGACTGCAGATGCATCCTTGAAGGACATCTGCTTCTGCTTTGGGCACTGCACAGCAAAAAAGACTGATGTAATGGCATCGACTGCATGCTTTATATCCCTGACCGATGTCATGGAAGATGAGACCGCAACAGACGCAGGACCCAAGACTTCGATAATCAGGCCGACTGAGGGCTACCTGCAAGTAGATAACCCAAATGTAATAACTGCAACAGTGAAACACGAAGAACATCTGTATTTTTAAAAAAAGAAAATGCTGCAGATGTAGCAACAACTCTACATGAATAAGCTTTGAGTGCTGAAGCCAGAGACATATTACATGCTAGTTACAAGAGTGACTAAACGGAGCAACTTCCAGCTGAATACTTGCAAAAATCAGCTGAGGCCATTGCCTACCCTGTGTCAATACTCATTAATCGGACCCTAGCAGAGGCCAAAATCCCCGATATCTGGAAGGTATCCTATGTAATTCCTCTCCATAAAGGTGGCACTTCCACAGACCTCTCTAACTACAGGCCCATATCCATACTGTCCCCCCCTAGCAAAAATAATGGAAAAATGTGTGCAGAAACAGCTTATGCAACACCTACTTGTCAATCACCTATTGGCTGACACTCAGCATGGTTTCCGACCTCTCCATAGTACTACCTCAGCCCTTCTTGTCTTCTCCAATACCATCAATACCTATCGCAATAACAATAATATCTCCTCAGCATTATTCTTGGATCTGTCCAAAGCCTTTGATATGGTGGACCATAAACTACTAATTGATACATTACATTCACTTGGTCTGGATACTACTGCTATTCAATGGTTTAGATCCTATTTAAATGGTAGAAAACAAGCAGTTTTATGGCAGACCAAACTTTCTAACTTACTACCCAGTACACTGGGAGTCCCTCAAGGATCCATTCTAGGACCACTATTATTCTCGATTTTCATCAACGACTTGCACACAGTTGTATCTCATGCTAGTTGCATTCAATATGCAGACGATTCCACGCTGATTTGCTCTGGAACAACCCCTATAGAGTTACAATCTATAACCCAAACTACTTTCAGCAAAATAGAAAACTGGCTCTCTAGTCGTCGCTTGATACTTAATCCAAAAAAAAAAAACAAAAATGTTACTGTTTTCACCGACACAAAGGTCAAGCCCCCTCAACTTTATGATCCAAGCAAAGGACGGGACAATAATCTCTCCGGATCCCTCGACAAAATTATTAGGGGTAACTATAGATAATAACCTAAAATTTGATATTCATGTAAACCTAATGATTAAATCAATCAATAAGAAACTAGGTTCGCTATATAGAATAAAAAGCTTCTTGACCCCCCAAGCTAAATCTGCCATTGTCCAAACCCATCTTCTCTCTACACTCCTGTACTCATCCCCCTTACTACATAATATTAATAAAACAATCATGAACAAGCTCACTATCTGTTATAATCACATCGCTAGGTTTGTTACTGGGCTACCATATAGAACCCATCACTGCACCAACTTAACCCAGCTCAACTGGCTTGAGCTACCGAAACTAATTTCTTATAACCTACTAGTCCTGACCCACAAAATTATATATAACCCCAAATACTCTCCCTCACTCAAAAAACTGATCTCCCCTTGCAATAACCCTCGACCACTGAGGTCGTCCAGTCGCCTCCTTATACAAACACGTAAAACTAATAACGCGGCTGGTGATTCTCTCCTTTCCAACTCCGCAGGGAGAATTTGGAACAAACTCCCTCCTGATATTACTTCACTCCCCTCTTTAAATCAATTTAAAACTAAACTAAAAGGCTACCTGGGGTCTACACGTACCTGCCATTGTCTCAACCCTGGCTAGCTATCTCTCTGAATACACTGCTCCCAGATCCTGGTTATCTGAGTAATCCTTATTATAATAATTTGCTGTTATGTATAATAATTAAGTATACTAACTAAATCATGCTTTTAAATTACATATCATGTAACGACTAACTTCACCTTGCTTTAACTGCATATGTTTTTGTTACTTCTTTTATGTTTTTTGTATTGTCTTGCTTGGAGCTTTTCTCCCCGGGCCTCCGCTGAAAATGGACATGTATCCAGTCGGACTACCCCGGTTAACAAATGTAAAATAAATAAATAAAAATAATAATTTTGCTAGGGTAACTTCAGAACTTTGATTTCTCTTGGAAAAGAAACAAAAACAGCAGTCTTTGGTTAACACACTTTTTCTTTCAACATAAAATGTCAACAGCTAAATGAAGATACTTTCCTTGGTTAATATACGGGGGGTGGCACTTGCATGCAATCACACAAAGATGGATATACTGACTGAGATTAGTTTCATTAGTGACTTACTGTACAAACAACAGAGGCATGTTGAACATGTCCCTGTCTTTGTGAAATACCAGGAAGGTCAACTGATCACTGTACTGTTCTAAATATCCTTGTGGCTGCCATTTCAGCCAGGTGAAAACAGTTTTCCAACAAAGGTACTTCAAATCCACACAAGAGCCAGCACTTCAAAATAGGGTTAAGAACATCTTCTCCATTGTGAAGTACAAGTCTACAACTTTGAAGGCAATACAGGATCCTACAGGCAGTCTAACCAAAAAAAAGCATCTTTTAATAAGGCACTGCAAAAAAAGATAAAGCTGCAAAGAGAATAGAAACTTGTGAAAATTAAAATGACTGCAAGATAGGCTCTGCAGAATCAAAGATTTGGAGCAAGACATTCTAGCATAGACGGGACACAGGCTGAGAAAGGGTCTAATCATTTTCTATGGGCTCATATAGACAAAGACTACACCTAAATAATGCTGGATTACTGTGAAGAAAAAAAATTATTTATACCAATCAAAAGGAAAATGAAGGGTTGTCGGCCACTATGGGAATTGAAGAAGCCAGGTGATTAGCTTTAGAGACTGAACTTCTGGGTAAAGTTTGGTTAACGGGACTGTCAACAGCTTCTTGGAAAGATTTCTACAGAAAGCAAAGCACAGAAAATGGGAATCAAATATGCAGAAGCCAATGACTTGACACCGGCTTTGTGCATTTCTGTTTTCTGGATGAACCTTGTTCATGGGTTCACAGGAGGTTACTAGGCTAGCGGCCATAGTGACTTTATAACCCTAGCCATGTTAATCCCGGGTTGCCCCAATTGTCCTTGGTTAGATGGATGAATTTTACAGATCACAAAGACTACCCTTGTCCATGAGGGACACGGGTGCAAACCCTGAGGTGAATTTGCAGTCACCCATCCATTTGTCCAGGCTACACTTGAATAGAGTCATTGAGGAGCTTTACTTTCCATGAACTGGAAGTTTATTCAAGAGTAACAGCAATCTCTGGGAGACATGCCTGTCTCTCCATGTTCTGTTAATGTTAGTGGCAAGGTTGACATCCCTAGAGCAAGTGACTCCATCAGGTCGGGGTCAGACACTGCCCTGTAGGCCAGGCACAATTCGCCTCTCAGTAGCCTACATTATACAGAGTACAGTGAAAGGGCTTTCAGTCTATCCATGCAGGTCATGGTTTGGAGGCCCTGTATCTTCTTAGTGAAAAAACCTCTGTGGTCTCTCCATTTGCTGCAGGCATCTGGCGAGATGCATGCAGAAGGGAGCACTGTACTCTATTAATTGTCTGATTACAGTAGAGTAAAGTGGGGTTATTACCATCCTTAGACCTGGATGTGATGCCCTATTTATGACGTGTAATGTAGAAGGCTTTCCTTACCACCATGGAAACCTGGTGGTAGAAGTTCAGATTGCTGTTGACCTGTGTTCCCATACCTCGCACCACTGGGTTTGAACTTAAAGGGATGCCGTCAATATTGTAATTAGTGGGGAATTTCACTTTGCTAAATGGGACAACAGTGCACTTTTTTGCATTTAGTTTTAGACCATGACTTTGGCACTAGTCACTTGTTTGTGTTAGCCCTTCCTGTAATATGTTAGCATTGTTGGGGGACTTGATGATTGCAACTACTTTACAATCTACGAAATTAGTACGGTCAAAGGACATCTACTTTAGCCAGGACTTCCAAGAAATAGTTCCCAAATAGTAAATAGTCCAGTACAGATCCTTGCAGTACACCACTAGTGATGGCTCTACTGGCAGAGGTGAAGTCACCAACTTTGAAAGTATGTGTTCTGTTGGTGAGCCAATTAGTTACCCATCTAGTGATGTAAGGGTTAACACCTAGCTGGGAGAGTTTTTCAATGATACCCGAGTGGGGGATTGTGTCAAAGGTTTTAGCTTGGTCCAAATAGGCAGTATGCACTGTATTATCTTCATCCAGGGTTTTGGTGACTTTCTCGAAGGAGTCTACCTGGTTCAATAAGTATGATCTACCCTTAACGCCAAACTGGATTGGGTCTAGAGTTTGAAGGTCACCTATCTCCTTGTTGATAAGGTCCATGATGATCCTTTCCATGGCTTTGCAGATGAGGCTGGTTAGGCTTATGAGTCTATAGTTCCCAGAGTCTGTTGACTGCCCCCTTATGCAAGGGGATTACTGTTGCTGTTCTCCATTCTGCTGGTACAAAGCCAGCAGAAGGTTACTGTTAAAGAGAACTGCAAGTGGGTCAGCTAGGCACTGCTTAGTAAACCTGAGAGGTTATCTGGTCCAAATTAGGCTTTTTTTGGCCTTGGAGAGTGCAGATATGACTTGATCTCTAGCGATACTAGGTAAAGAAAGTACAGTTTTGTACCTACCATAAATGTAGATGTTAGAGTGTTCAAACTGCTGCAGTCATTACACTTGGGTTATCCTGCCGTCAGGCAGTCCTGTAGTCAGCCAGAGTTCCAAAGTCTTGGTCCGGCGTCGGCTGTTGTCGCTTCTTCACTGACGTCAGTGCGCCAGGGGTATAAAAGATGCATCCGATGCCATTTTCTTCTGTTTTTCTTGCCCCAGATGATAGGTGCCCCCGGGTAGGTAGGCAATACATATTGCTAATAAAACATATAAATAAAAATAAAAACAATACCTTCCGATACAAGCAAATACATCACAAAGGTTGTATATGATAGACAGGTATAGATAAGCCCAGCTAGGACAGAGGGGATGGAGGGTGGGTAACCTGGACTGCAGCAGTGTGAACACTCGAACATCTACATTTATGGTAGGTACAAAACTGTACTATGTTCATCGTGTTACACTGCTGCAGTCATTACACTTGGGTAGAATCCCAAAGCTAAGGTTGGGTGGCTGGTCTATAAAGAACTAGGATTGGCTATGAGGCCCTGCAGAACTGCAGTGGCAAATCCTGCTCTGGATTTAGAGTAAAAAGGTAAGTGGTAATGCTTGGTAAAGGTGTGCACTGAACTCCAAGCTGCCGCCTCCAGAATTTCCTTGGTTGGCGCTCCTCTGAGAAAGGCTGTTGCCCTGGTAGAATGTGGCCTAATATTATTAGGGACTGATTTTCCTGCTGTGTGTAGCAGTAACGAATACAGTGTCCTATCCATTTGGAGATATAGTCTGCTTTGAGACAGCCTTGCCCTATGATCCTGCAGCATATGCCACAAACAGTTGCTCACTTTTCCTGAAAGCTTTTTTGTCTTGTCCAAGTAGAAGCGTAACTGTCTGTGTATGTCCAAAGAGTGCAGAAGTTTCTCCCCTTCATTCTGTGGGTTTGGATAAAAAATTGGCAAATGGATGGTTTGGTTAAGAGCCACTAGATACCACCTTTGGCATGAAGGTAGGGTTTGTCCTTAAAGAAACCCTGTCCTGATGAAAAATTACAAATGTATTAATGCCTGTAGCTCTGAGACTCTTGGTGCTGAAGTTACTGCCAGGAGCAGAGCTGTTTTCCAGGATAAAAATTTTAGTTCGGCTGTATTGACTGGCTCAAATGGTGGCAGGGTCAGTTTTTCCAAAACAAAATTGAGGTCCCAAGCTGGTGTTGGTGCCCTCCGGGGCGGTCTTATGTTTTTAGCCCCTCTGAGGTACTGCTTTAACAAGGGGTGAGAGAATAAATGAGGATCAGTGTTGTAATGTGCTGAAATGGCAGAGACGTGGATCTTAATTGATGAGAAGGATATGCCTTTGTCCAGCATCTCAGTTAAGTATTGTAAAATCTGAGGGATGTTTGGGACATGAGGGTCTAGGCTTTGAGCCTGGTTCCAGGCGCAGAATCTCTTCCATTTTTCCGAGTAAGATTTCCTGGTGCTAGGCCTCCTGGCCTCCAAAATGACATCCATAACTGCTTTAGAGAGATGTGTTGCCTGTCTGACTAATGGATCTGCCATGCAGCCAGGCTTAGTGTTTTGAGCTGACTGTGCAGGATCGGATTGTTTTGTTGAGTCAGAAGGTGTGAAATTTGAGGCAGAATCCATGGTGGGCCTTGAGCTAAGTTATTTAAGATTGGGTGCCAGTGCTGGCGTGGCCAGTCTGGAGCAATCAGGATCATCTGTGTTTTTTCTTGTCTGGCTTTTAGGAGTACCTTTGAAAGGAGAGGCAGTGGTGGGAAGGCATAAACTTTTAGGTTTTTCCAGCTGAACGAGAGAGCATCCACTTTCCATGCTTGTGTGTGGCAAGTCCTTGTGCAGAATTTTTGCAGTTGGCAATTCAGTGGGGAAGCAAAAAGATCTATGTCTGGGCATCCCCATTCGTGCGTTACCATGCTGAAGACTTGTGGATTCAATTTCCATTCGTGAGGGTCCATGATATTTCTGCTTAGGTCATCTGCCAGAATATTTTTCCTTCCTGGCAGGAATTGTGCTTGCAGATGAACTTGGTAAGTTACAGCTGTGTTCCACAAGGTCATGGCTTGCCTGCATAGGGGATAAGAATGAGTGCCCCCTTACTTATGTACCACATTACTGTGGTGTTGTCTGTCCTTAGTAGTAATTGTCCTGGATGCAGAATGTCCTTGAAAGCTGTTAGGGCATTTTTAACAGCCAACATCTCTTTTTGATTGATGTGAAGATGCATTTAGTCTGTGGTCCACTTGCCCTGAATGCATTTTCCTGCCATGTGTGCTCCCCAGGCATAATCCGAAGCATCTGTTGTTAGAGTCTGCCTGGCTGTGGGTAGAGTGAAAGGCTGACCCTTGTTGAGGTGACATGCCTGTGTCCACCATTGAAACTCCTGTTGCAGGCAGGGAATTATTGCTTCTAAACTGAGAGTGTAGAGTCCAAACACTTTTTAGGTACCAATGTAATTTCCTCATATGCATTCTGGCATATGGGACTAGTAGTATGCAGGATGCTATGAATCCCAGGGCCTGCAGAATTTTTCTTGCAGGGAGATGGGACTTCTTTGCCAGAAATTGAAAATATTGAGTCAGTTGTCCTTGTTTGTCTGGCGTGAGGTAAGCCATCTGGGCCGTTGTATTTAAGCTGGCACCCAGGAATGTTATCTGCTGTGAGGGCACTAGTTTTGACTTCTTTTAGTTTACTGTGTACCCTAGAGAAATTAGCAACCTTTTTACAAACGCCAGATGCTTTAGAAGAATGTCTTTTGTCTCTGCTTGAATGAGGTTGTCGTCCAGGTATGGATACATTTGAATTCCTTTTTATCTGCAAAATGCAATTACTGGTGCCAGGCACTTTGTAAAGACCCTGGGCACAGTAGATAAGCCAAAGAGCAGTGCAGAGAATTGGTAGTGCATTGTACCAGCTTTGAATCTGAGGTATCTTCTGCAATTTTGTCTGATAGGGACATGCAGGTATGCCTCTTTGAGGTCCAGAGTAACAAGCAAAGCCTTCTTGCCCAGCATGGGAAGAAGCTGCTGTAGTGTCAACATTTTGAATTTCGGAACATCCAGGTAAGTATTTAGAGTTGAAAGGTCTAGAATGGGTCTCCAGGCTTTGTCCTTTCTGGGGACCAGGAAGAGTCTTGAGTAAAATCCTTGTCCTTGTTCTTGCTGTGGCACTCTCTGAATAGCTCTCATGTCCATGAGGGCTGAAATTTGTTTGAGCCTCTGCCCATTGATTTTGTGGCAGGTCTGGCATTCCTTTTAGCCTTGGTAAAGTGTGAAAGTGGAATCTGTAACCGTGAGACACAATATTCAGAACCCATTTGTCTTGGGTGATTGTTTGCCAATTTTGAGAAAAAAGTGCTAGTTATCCCCCTAAGGGTGCTGCCAAAAGGGAAGTGCTTGGCGTACACAGGGGAAAGTCATTGGGACTGTTTCCTGTAAGGTTGAGACTTGTCCTCACCTCCTTTTGGGGTTGAGGTGCCCCACTGTCATGGTCTGTTAGAGCGTTGGGGTTGCGTTCTGCCTCTTGGGTGTCTGTATCTGCCTCTCTGTGGCCTGTCTGACACTGGAAAGGACCAATTCTTTGTAGGCCAATTTCTGCTAAATCGAGGTGGCTATACCTGTAAAAAATCCGACTGTTTGCATAGATTTAGCTTTATCCTCCATTTTCAACACCTCCTCTGCCTTAACTCCAAACAAGGTGTCATGCTGTAAAGGAGCATCCAATAATTTTGCCTTAACATGATCAGGTAAACTCTGTTCTTTTAACCAAGCATGTCTTCGAATCACAGAACCTGTAACTGCGGCTCTGCAAGAGGCCTCTAAACAATCAAAACCACATTGCAGAGTATGTTTTCCCACCTGTTCAATTGCATGCAATAAATCCTGCATTTCCTTATAGTCAGGGGCTTCTGAGCTTGCAAGCATTTTCTGTTTTAACTGAGCCATTAAGTATTGTTGGTACTTAAGCATGTGAAAGTGGCAATTTAAAGCCCTTACTGCTAAAGTTGCAAAGGTGTAAACTTTCTTCCCCCATCTATCCAGTGCTCTGGAATCTGTCAGAGGGGAATGGATTTTTTGCAATGGAAGCCTTAACCCCTTTGGGACCCTGGGAAATAGTTTCTGGATCAGCAGAAGGGTTTTTATAAAGAAACTTGAGAGTCAGGGACTCTATAATACCTACCTGGCTTGGCTGGTGCAGGGGGTAAAGAATCCGGGGATAAACTGGATTCAGAAAAGACATCATCCACAATGTCTAACACAGGCGGGATACCTAGGGGTCTGTGCTGAGGCCTTTTCTTGGATTCTGAGTACTCCTGACTTTCCCAATGGAAGTGCTCCCTCATGGTATGTAAGGTTTCCCCAAAAGAATAATCCTCAGGAGAAGAGGCTGAAGGGATGGATTCTTCAGCATCAGAGTCCTCATAGGGGGGTAGAGAGTATCCCTGGTCTGAAGAGGAATCAGAGGAAATGGAAACCTGATCAGAGGAATCCTAATCTGTATCCTGCCTAGGCCTTTTCTCAGGAGGGGGATGGGAACCCCTGATTAGTGTAATGGGGTCTTCGGCCATTTTAAGCATCTGTTTCTTAGGCATGGAGGATTGTCCAGGAGAATGCTGTATTTTCTTCTTTGCCTTTAATGGTGTTTTTGTCTTGGCTGTTGCTTTAATGGTAAGCTGTGAAGGTCTGAATACACCCTCAGAAGCCGATGCCTGCTCAGCGGCTCCGGACCCATCTGAAAGGTTAGTTTCCGTAGGCCCAATACCTTGAGTTTCCAGAGGTCTAGTTGTCCCCACATGGGAGTCGGAGGCGGCCTGTGGCTCTGAGGTAGCGGGTGTCAGGGGCTGTGAAAGCGCCTCACTGAGAGCGGGCGAACCGGCGACTGGCCTAGAAGAAGCTTCGTCGTCAGTTTTGGACATCGGATGCCTGTCCTTATCCTTGTCTTTGCATTTTTTAAACCGACAACTAGTGACGTCGTGGTCAGGGCCTAGGCATGGAATACATTAATAGTGGAAATCCTTATGAGGTATTTGCTTCCCACAAGAAATACAATTATTAACTTTTTCTGACATCGGTCTGAGGCAAGAAAAAAGTTTCCCCAACGGGGTACTTAGCTTTATTGAAGACTTCGGATCTGAAATTCGACTTTGAAAATCTCAGGAGTCGGCCAACTGGCACTTGCGAACTGCTTTTGCTTCGGGCACCGCGCGGCAAGAAAGACTGAAGAAAATGTAGTCGGATGCATCTTATACCCCTGGCGCACTGATGTCAGGGAAGAAGCGACAGCAGCCGATGCCGGACCAAAGACTTTGGAACTCTGGCCGACTACGGGACCGCCTGATGGCAGGATAACCCAAGTGTAATGATTGCAGCAGTGTAACACGATGAACATCTGGTGTCAGGTATGCTTTGGGGGTATTGGCTAGTGGGGATAGGGTTGTGAAGTTTGCACCGAATCTGTCAGCTGGCAGGTTGGCAACTTCCTACAGGATAGTGAGTGGTACCATCTACTACCAATTCAGCACATAGCTGGGCACTCCCTTTCAGATTTCAGATGTAGTTAAATAATGCCTTATGACTGTCCATGACTAGGGATGCTACTTTTGCTTCAAAATTAGTTTAGTGAACTTTACAACAGTTCTGATTTGCTTGTTAAATCTGTGGAGGGAAGTCTTCCTCTGCACACTCAGTTGCCTCTTGTTCTTGGACATCAGCTTCTTCCTTTTGTAGTACAATCTATTCATCCTGGATGTCCACCAAGGTGGCTTGTTTTTCTCAGGAGGGCCTGGTTTTTAATCTGGTCAGGTACAACAGAGCCTATACAGTTGCCAAGATGATTATACAGGGCATTTGTGTACATCTCTGCATAGAAGTCATTGCCTGTGATTGCAGGGGGTACAAAACTTTTTATACCATTACTTAGTAGGCTGTAGTTTGCTTTAGAGAAGGTCCTTAGTTTTTATTTGCTCCTTTGGGAGTTTGGAGTCCAATAGTTACTTCAAATGAGACTGATTTACGGTCCGACCTTACCAGGGAGGGCAACACACACGGGATAAAGCAGTGACCTCCCATGTTGGTGAGCACTACATCAAGGAAATTAGAGCACCTTGTGGGGGTGCAGACTATCTGTTCCAGGCTATTTGCATTGACAAAGTCAAGGAACTTCCGGGAAAGCATGTTTGAGCTTGTGTATGTTACCCAATCATGGAGGAATAACTGAAATCTCCCAGGACTCAGGTGTTGGGCTGTATAGCGAGTGACTCCAGAAAGTCCAGGTAGGCATTGTGCTTTCCTTGGTTCATAGAGGAGGGACCTACAACTAGCAATGATGTGGTAGGGTGTTTTGCCTATAGTTAATTGGACATAGTATGACTTTCTCTAACTACTCTGATCAATCTGGAGGTGTACCTGGCTTTAATGAGGACGGATACACCTCCACCTTTGGTTCTTTCACACTCATTCTGAGGTCTGAAGTGTGGAAGGCATTGTAGCCTTGCAAAGCTGGGGTGCTCTCTGCAGCCTTGAACCATGTTTCAGTGACTGCACACACATTAGCATCCTCCAAGGTGAAGAGTACTTCCAGGGAGTGCAGTTTCATGTTTGGACTCCTAGCATTAAGCAGCAGAACCTTGAGTTTGTCTCGAGTGGATTTTGCTATATCAAAAATCTTGTTGTTTTGACATTGCCTAAAAAAGGCACTATGGGGGAGACAAGCACCTTAGCCAGTATCCAAAAGCCTAGGCTAGGGGAGACAGGTGCAGACCATCTCTGGCAAAGCAGAGTGGCCTGTCGACCATGTCTTCCCAGGTGGGCAAATACTGAATCCCCCCGGAATGACACCAGAAGCTAACCCAATTGTTGAAGTCAGTCATTTTTTTTGTTTATATTGTGGCATCATTCTAGGTGAAGGGAGATTGCTGCTTAGGGCTAAGGTCATTTCTGCCTGGGAAACCATCAGAGTTCAGTCATGTCTCTCTTCATGTAGTTCAGGTAGGTATGTCTCAAAGTCATTCACCCCAAGAGGGTGATGACAGAGTCATAACCGCACTTGTTGAGTGACTTGAGTGCATGTGTGACCTGATGGATCCTGGCACCTGACAAGCAGCTGACAGTGACCCTCTCCTTGTCCAGCCTGGTAAGGGAAACTGTGTCTCACTATGTAGTCTCCTATGACAAAGACATCAGGTTTTGAGGGGTTTTGCCTTAGAGGCTTATTTGGCGAGACACCTGTGTGTGTTATGTGCAGTGGTTTCTAAACATGTTGAAGTATGTGCAGGTAATTTGCGCTTGGGAGTTCTCTGATCTTTTGGTAGGCTTCTAGTGAGCATCTCTGCATATGTGGGTTTGTGTGTTGTGTCTTGAACTTGCGTGAAAGGTGAAGTGTGTGAGCTTACAACCTGTTTGTTGTCTTGTTTTTTGTTAAGTGAGAGGATTGTTTCCAAATTGATAGTGTAATTACAACTCTTACATACAGTATTTGTTTGTTCCAGGACTAAGTGGTCTGAAATTGCCACAAGATGCCCAAGTCAATCAGGATGGCCACAGAAATGGTGGGAAAGTAACCATCCACAATGGCAGGTTTATACAGTAGTACTTTTGAGGAGTGGGTTAGTTAGATCAGTTTATGATGTAGGACAAAAGGGCTTATATTGTTGACTGAGCATCATTGCACCAGCTCTTCATCCTAAACAGTGTGCAGCTGAGTTGCCTGCAGAACAACAAAGGGACTTGGGAGGGTTCTACTGACGAGATATTTAGGTAAAATTTAAGTTTTCAAGCATTTACTTTTATACAGGGCAGTGCTAACCCCTGTTGTGCGATGTATATATGAGGCTTAAATACAAGTGAAATTCAACAGTTTTAAGACAAGTTACTAATGGCAAAACCCCAAACTAAGCCTTTCTCCAGCAATCCCCAACTCAGATAACACTTGAGCTACACACTTTTGCCACAAGAGTGCAAGGAGGCCCTCTTAATGCAAGATAGATGGTTTAGAGTACATAGATACCAAACAGTCTAGATTCAGCAAGTCTGAATCTGGCCTATGCTATATACGGCAGTAATACAGAATTTCAAAGTACAGAAAAAAAAATGCAGACACAATTAGCAAAAATGGAGCAGCAATACAAATACAGTTAAAGTGCAATAAAGGCTTTAAATATACTAATTTTTCAGTTGTTTGCAGTGGATGCCTTGAATTTCAGTTGATATGCACTGCAGATCTCTGCCTAAACTCACCAAACTCTGAGCAGCTCTAGTTAACTGTCATGAAAGACAAGGGAAGCAAGCGTAGAGGGTCCATAGGGTAATTTCTTAACCAAAACATCAACAAGGAATCCCCAATAAAGGGGGGAGACTGAGAAGCTGCTGCTTTAGACGTTCATCACTTAAACAAAAACGTCACAGCAAGGTCTGCACCACTACAGGAACAACTAATGACTGGACCACTTGCAGAATCTGTAAGCAACCATCAAGCCTGTTCAGAGAATTAGCCCTTCCTTCCCGAAATATGGTTTAATAAGAGAAGATGGCCTGAATGAAGAACGTATTTTCACATTCTCACAGTTTCTAAATGCAAGGGACAGGAACAAGACTCTTCCTGTTTGGTGACATACCAGACCATTGCCATGTTTTAGGAGTAATTGGCTTTCGTGGCTCAAGGCCTGAAGGGTAAGGAGGACTGCTCTCATCCCTAAAATGGTTCCACAGAGGATTTATTTATTTTATTTTACATTTGTTGACCGGGACTGGATACATGTCCATTTTCAGCGGAGGCCCGGGGAGAAAATCTCCACACAGTAATGTGTTATATACAATACAACAGACAGACTAAAGAATATATGATCCTCACTAAAAGAATGCAGGGCGTAAGTAATATGTCCTATGCAGACCGCCTCAAGGGCCTATCCCTGTATTCAGTCTTCTACAGGCTTTTGAGGGGAGATCTAAGCCTGACATACAGGGCATTGTCAGACCCCAATCTGATGGACCTCCTGCATATCCACAAAACAAACAGCATAAGAATTATCCATTCTAAAGACCTAAACTTTGCCTGTGATATAAATAGGACTGCTGGATAGACAGGTATGCATCCCAGAGACTACCCTGTCTATGGAACAGGCTCTCCATCCATGTGAAGCAGTGTTCCTTCCTAACCCAACTGAACTGCAGCTTGGATAATGGGATGGGAAACCGGAAATTCATCTCTGGTTTGGCATCTATGTCTCTAATGGACACAGGTAACCTGCAAATGGTTAATCTCCCAGCCACATGCTTACACTTATCAAGGATAGCAGAACCTGGTAGAGATTTGGGATGCATGGCCAGGCTTAAAAAGGCTCTTGTGGTCATTAGCCTAATAAACACCTATGAACAAATTGTAGACTTGGAACAAGTTGGGACAAATTGAGGCTGGTGCAGCTTCTCCCCATCCTAGCACAGATGTATGCAGTGACGACTGCCACTTTAGGAAAAGGCAGTAGAAATTAAATGCCATCATTCAGGTTGGGGAGATGCATCCACTACAAATGGTATCTCCTGCAAACCATGAATACTGCCTTGAAACAAAGCTAATTCTTGTCAGGGAAACCTTGTTCTGCAGAGACTGCACCTGAGTGTTAGTGCAAGTTTGACGAAGCTGCAGCAGATTAATATGAGTTACTGGAAGAGAAGTTATGTATTACCACAACTCAATATCTGTGTTGTCCAATTTCATTATACATCACAAATGGATCTTCGGATTGATCCTCTGATCCAAGCTGTCCATTTCTCAGACATACGATCCGAGCCTCAAACTCTTCCCTCTCCCATGATGCCCCCCATTCCCTTCAAACCCGCGGATCGAGTTTGCTGCCCTCATCACAAAATGAAAAAATCAATAGGAAAACAGTAATAAAAACACTACTGGAGTCCAAACGAGGAACCAGTGAGTTCCCCAATCCTCTAGGCTGCTCTCAGCCGAGTAAGGCAGTGTGGGTGTGGGTGTGGGTGGGGGGGCACACAGAGGGTGTAAGTGATGCATAATGAAATTAGACAACACAGACACAGAGTTACATTAAGTACATAACTTCTAATCTGATACTGTCCATTTCATTATGCATCACAAATGGGTCAGAGTCCCCAGTTACTACAAACTCTGGAAGGACCTCAAGGAAAGATATGCCTCAGCACCACAGAACCTGATGCTGCCCTGTTTTGGAAACAATATCAAACTTGTAATGGCACACAAAGGTATGAGCTGAGGACCAAGTGGCTGCAGCACAGATGTCATCTACTGGCATTCTAGCAGAAAAGGCTGAAGACGTTGAAACCGATCTGGTTGAGTGGGTCCTAACTGGCTGGGGAAGTTGTTCGACTTGTGAATAAATTGCGGACATACATTCCTTAATACATCATGCCAAAGTAATTGTGGACACGGTTTGCCCAAATCTGTTAGGTGAAAAGGCAAAGAACAGCTGCTCTAACTTCCTGAATGGTCTAGTCCTATAAAAGTTGAACGGTCTGTGAAAACCCAAGGAATGCAAGACAAATTCGTCTTTGTTAGAATAGCTCAGAAAGAACACAGGCAAATGAATGGTCTGATTCATGTTGGCCTCAGAGGCAACCTTTGGAGGAACGAAGGAAGGATTCGTACTAAGGGAAACTCTATCCTTAAAGACTGTGTACAGGGGTAGAGAAGATAGTGCCTGCAATTCTGAAACTCTTCTGACCGATGTAATGGCCACAAGAAAGGCAGTCTTTCAAGACAAACACTTCAGCTCACAAGAACTAGCAGGTTCAAAGGGTTTCTGTGCAAGACCTGTAACACTAAGGTAACATCCCAGGAGGAGACTGATCCCTGATCGGAGGTGTCAGATAAGCTCTTTCAAGAAGGCCTGACAAAGCTTGGAAGAAAGAGTAGAGAGAAAACCAATTCTCTTCCAGAGATGACAATCCGAGAGGACTGCAAGTTGCAATTTTATCGTAGAAAAACTTACTCCCTCATGAAAGAGAGAACTCAAAAACATGAGTACAAATGAGACAGAGGCTGAAAAGGGATCTACATTCCTCTGTGAAGTCCAGATAGAAACACATTTCCATTTCCCACCATATACTTTCTTGGTAGAGGGCTTTTGATAAGCAAGAACAATGTCACGGACAGGAGAGGGGAACATGGACGTGAGCAAAACTACTGTAAGTGGAGGAAACCAAGCGGTTAATTTGAAGGACCAGAGATTGGGAAGCTGTCACTCTGTCAGATGTGAGATCAGATCTGGTCTGGGATCCAATATCCATGAAGGATATTTGCTGTGAGACCACAGAAAGGGGAACCATACCTGACAAGGACAATGACAATGAGACTGGACTTTAACCTGCTGGCTTTCTGTAGAACTTTGGGTATCAAGGGGATTGGAGGGTAAGCATACAGAAGACCCAAGGCCAGTCATGGACTACAGCATCTCTGGGTGACTCTCCCCCACTGGAAGGATAGAGTGAAATACTTGCTATATTTGTTGTTTAGGGGAGATGCAAACAGGTTGCAACAAAGTTGGCCCCAGCGGCTAAAAATCTCATTTGCAACTGATTGGTTCAGAGACCACCTATGAGGACTCAAGACAGACCTGCTCGTCCGCCAGAACAATGGATTCTCCTGGGATGTTCGATGCAATGAGAATGTGGTTCGAATTAATCGCCCATTCCCAGACTCTCATCGCCTCTTTGCAGAGCAGGTATGGCCAGATTTCACCCTGCTAGCTGATGCACCATACCACTGACATATTGTCCGACAAGACTGCAATCGTTCCCAGGAGGAGGCAGTCTAGAAAGGCTTGCAAGGCGAGAAGGATTGCCCTCATCTCCAGAACGTCTATGTGCAATTTGGTCTCTGTGGGTACCACATGCCTTGGACCCTCCTTCCTTGAAAATGCCCAACCCATACCAAGAGGGAGGTGTCCTTGTTCACTGTGGCAGACGGAAGAGAAAGGGCCTGCCTAAGTGAAGATCGTCCGTGAGCATCGACCATTGTAGACGTCTGCAAATTAGGGTAAGCCTTACTGGGGTTGATAACAAGCAACACCGAATGGACCACTGAACAGCCAGGGTCCACTGAAGAACTCACATGAAGACCCTGGTTAGCGGCACCAGAAGGAAAGCAGTCAACATGGAACCCAAGGATATGAGAATTGAGCAAGCTGAAATAGATGGCATGTCTAGTAAATATTGAACCTGTTGCCTGAGTGATGATATCAGTTGTGAGGGAAGAGCAGCAATTTCTGTTATGTTCAACTGGGTTCTGATGAATCTGACATCCTGAACCAGAACCATCATGGATTTTGCCCTGTTAACTGTAATCTCCAAGTGAAGAAACAGACACATCATCACTTGAACTGCCCAAAGTTGTTTATGCCTTCTGGGTGGAGTTAGGAGCTAATCGTCCAGGAAGAACACCTGGAAACCTTGCAGACAGAAATACACTGCAACCATTGACATGCACTTATTGAACACCCGGGGGGGGGGCTGTGGTGAGGCCAAAGGGCAGTGTTTTGAACTGGTAACGGTTGGCTCCCAGCCAGAAGTGTCGAAATCTCCTGGCGCACCTGTCTATTTTGATATGATAGCACGCATCCTGGAGATTCACTGAGCACATCTAGTTGTCCTTGCACAAGAGTGGCACAATGGACTGTACCATAACCATGCAGAACTTTGTCTTCTTGATAGACAGATTCAAACTGCTGAGATCCAGAATGGGTCGAAGATCCCTCAGTCTTCTTTGGCACCAAAAAAAAGTGCAAGTTCCTTATTCTTGTTCGGTTGGGACTCGCTGGATGACTCTTGTCTAGAAATCTTTGCACTTCCAGAAGGGCATCCTTCCTCTAACTGGGTGGCATGTTGGAGAGACACTCCTCCGAATGAGGTGCTGGTACGCAAAAGGGAATATAATAGCCTCTGGATATAATGGTCAACACTCAAGCGTCATTTATTATGTTTGTCCAGGCTGTTGGGTGTAAAGAAAGTCTGCCCCGACTGCCTCCAGAGCAGGACAGTTGGGCAGTGCTTCAGGAGCACTGAAAGGGCTCGTCAGAGAAGGACTCCCTGATGCTCTGATTCTGTGCACCCCCCTCTGCCTCTAGGGTAGCGCCGACCATTGAATCTTGACCATTGAATCTTCTCCCTCTGGAAGAGGAATCATGCGAATCTGGGAAGGCTGCTTGTGATTTGCGGAACCACAGATTCCTGCTCCACTGGTTCCTAGAAAAGGTCTTTTGGGGGGAAGAAAACTTGATCCCTACGGCACAAAGTCTTTCCCTCTTGTTCACTGCAGCTAAGGGTTTCTTTAACTGATGGCCCAAACAAATAGGAACGGTCAAAAGGGGCATTAAACAACTGTTTGAAGGGATCCACAAACCCACACAGTCTCACACAGGCATGTCATCTGAGGGCTATCTCTGAACCAGCCACTCGAAAGGTCCCCTCCGCTGTATGGGATTATTAGTCTCATCGAAGAATTAGAAACTGAAGCCATAGTGTTCAGCTGTGAGGAAAACCTCTTGAAGGTTTCCTCAGACATTAACTGCCACAGAGATGTGGAAAGTTCTTTTACCAGGTCTCTCTCTGGAGGCAAGTAAAAAGTGTCAGATAATTCAATGCTCTCAGCGAAAAAGTAGCTGAGGCATACACTCACTTCCCGTGTCTGTCCAGGCCCTGGAACTACTTGTCCAGGGGATGAACAGAAGAGATCTATTCGGTGAGCTCATTTTTAGTGACTGCCAACACCAGAATGGCATCAACCAGAATCCCTCTGCTCCAGAAAAGACGATCCTGGGGGGACTGAGGTACTTATCTGCACGTTTGGAGATTGGTTCTATAGTGTCAGGCTCCTTCCAACCCCTGCAGGCTATAAGATCAATAAGTTGGTCCGCTGGAGGGGTCACCCAGGATGTAGATGGTACTGTCTCGAATGCCTCCAGGAACACAGACTCTGAGGAAGGGGGTAGGGCAGACCATCCACTCTTTTGCTTCAGGAGTTCTAAAACATCTCCAAAGGAGATATCAGGTGAAGATTGAGGGGACACTTCCCCTTCATCAAAGTTGGTATCATCCGTTAGAGGCTCCAAGGGGGAGTGTGTGTGCTTCCTCTTGCACCAATGCTTCCGGGGAACCTCTTCCACAGGATACTCAAAAGAGCACTTGGAAGACAGGGGAACCCCTTGCTGAGGGGCTGGCTGCAGGCTCTCCGGGAGGGGCTGATCATGGATCGGAATTGGAGGAGCAAAGCTTCGACCCACTGAAGATTGGGAAGGGCCTGGCAGATCAGGGATCGTATTTCGCAGAGTAGAAAAAGCACTCTCTGCCACCTAGAATGCCGAGGATGCAGGATGAGCCATAGAGGCTGGAGCCCTTAAGGAGGAAAGAGGGGGCCACTCTGGATCAGACATCGCCAGATGGCACCAGGCCCAAGCTGTCAAAAGTAGAGGCCCCCAAAGGGAGGGATGGCTCCAAGGACGACAAATTAGGAGCCAACACCCAACTCGGAGGACCCAGCATTGCCCCGCTTAGATCCAGGACCCGCTCTGCTCTGAGAAAACTGGACAGTCTGGAACACTGTCAGGGTTGGGGGAAAAAGATTCCCCGATCAGACACAGATCCACTCGGGATCACCAGGCTCTGCAACTTCGAAACCAAGTGGAATGGAGTAGGAAGGGACTGAGTAGTTGGGGTTGAAGCTCTCAAAGATCCAGCATTGGTCGAAGAGGGCAAAATCCCTAGCTGGATCTGGGCTTTGAGAAAATTCCTCATCTGATCCATTTCTTAGTGACAGCACCGAGACGACCTAGAGGATAATAAAGAATGAGGAGACCGCATTGGTGATCCATCTGTCTGGGTGGGGGAAGGAGACTTGCTCCGGAACAGAGTAAGGGTCCAGGGTCTATGATCCAGGAAGGAGTGGCTCAGGTCCGCACTGGAGAAAAGGGGCTATGAATCCAGATAACCCCGGTCAGCTCAGAAATATCACTTTGATCAGAGGTCAATGGATCCGGCAGGGAGGGAGGTTTAGCTAGCACAGACTTCACCAGATCCAAGGGACCGCTTGGATCTGGAGAGAAGCACAACGCAGACCGCTCCGATAACTTCCTTCTCTTTTCAGAAATGGAAGCTGATGTTCCCAGAAAAGCAGGGGGTCACTTCTGGGAAGGAGTCTGGACTCCAAAGGGGAAGAAGCCGTTGGAAGATGAGCTTATGCCTCCTGTCCGCCAGGGCCCGGGAACTGAATGTCGAGCAAATATCACAAGACATATCCAGATGCCCTGGGCCCAAGCAATAAACACACCTCTTGTGAATATCAGACTGGGGAATCTTATGCCCTCAAGAGGCACATCTTTTAAACCCTGCAGGCTTTTCTGGCTTGTCTGACATAACTAAGTAGACATGCTCACTCAATCACACACCCAAGCAGCGACACACAAACACACAGTGACACACACAGAGATCAGTCACATGCTAGCACTATCTACCTAAAATTACAAGGTAGCTGGAAAGCATTTTTTTTTTTTTAGAAAGAAATAAGAAAGAAACCAGGAAAGGGCAGGAAGGATCTAATGTCAGCGTAAATGAGGGAAGGTTGAACTACACTAAGAAAAAATTAGAGGAATGTAGAGATCAAATTTAAGGAAAGAGCAGTCAAAAGTAGAAGAATTGGCTACCTTGGCAGTTGAGGCTCAGAATCGCCTCTGGACAGTAATGGCGGCAAACAAGATCGGAGGGCTTGAAGAAAATGGGGCATCATGGGAGAGGGGGGAGTTTGAGGCTCAGATCGTATAGGTTCATAGGTAGGTACTAGGCTATTGGCCCTAGGGCCTATATAAGCCTAGCCAAAAAGTGCCCTGGCTTTCGCCACCCAATAAAAGTATTTTCCTGTGCCATTGTCGAGCAGAGCCATAGAAGTGATTCCTGGGGTGAATTTCCTATCTCCCACCCAGTCATCAAGATTTTTCTTGAAGAGTGCTAATGAGGAGCTTTGTTTGATATAGATACGTAGTTTGTTCCAGAGTACAGGAAGTCACTGGGACAGGAATCTATCCCTCCAGCATGTTCTGTTTATTGTGGTGACAAGGTTGAGGTCCCTAGAGAGTGTAGCTTGGAGGGACTGGGATTTCTTTAAGTGGAGCATGTCCAAAGCTCTGGGTCTGACATAGCTTTGTGTGTTAGGCAGAGATCGCCTCTGAGTAGGCGATATGCGATGGAGTAAAGCTGCAGTTTTTTGAGACTGTCTGCGTAGTGCATCTGAGGCCAATAATCCTCTTTGTGAAGTATTTCTGTGGCCTTTCCAGTTGTTGTAGATGTCTTGTGAGGTACATACCAAAAGGGGCGCTGTACTCTATAATGGGTCTAATGAGTGATGAGTAGAGGGGAACAATGACCTCTTTTCTCCTGGATGAGAAACCTTTTGTGATGAGGTGCGGCACGTAGAAGGATTTCCTGACTACTGTATCGATGTGATTATAAAAGGAGAGACTACTGTCCACCTGTGCTCCAAGGTCTCTTATCACACTTTCGGTGTTAAGTAGACTACAGCCTATGTGGTAGTTCAAGGGTACAGAGTTTTTACCAAAAGGGATAACAATGCACTTTTTGGCATTGTGCTTGAGGCCATGGCTTTGACACCAGGCATCTGTCTCAGCGAGGCCCTTTTGTAGGATGTCCGCATTTCTTGGAGTATCGATTATGGCTCCTAGTTTGCAGTCATCTGCGAACTTTGTTAGCCAAAGATCTTCTGTGTTTGGTATCTACTTCTCTGAAGTACAGGCTAACAGGAGAGGACCCAGGACTGAACCCTGTGGTACTCCACCTGTCACTCGTCTGAAGTTGGACTTGGAGTCTGCTACTGTCACAGTGTGGTTTCTGTCAGTGAGCCAGTTAGCAACCCATCTTGTGACACAGGAATTTATACCTAGTTTTGTGAGTTTATCTATAATTCCAGAGTGGGGGATGGTGTTGAAAGCCTTGGCTAAATCCAGATGGGCTGCGTGAACCACCTTACCCTCATCTATGGCTTTGGTGACCGCTTCAAAGAAGTCTATCAGGTTTAGGAGACATGATCTGTCTTTTACAAACCTGAACTGGGTGGGGTCCAGAGTTTGGAAATTACCAATGTCATTGTTTATAAGTTCCATAATGATACCTTCCACAGCCTTGCAGACCAGATTAGTCAGGCTAAGGAAGCTGTAGTTTCCGGGGTCTGTGGTGGCTCCCCCGTTGTGGAGTGGGATAAACGTCTCTGTGCACCATTCAGTGGGCACATAGCCTGATGTGAGGCTATGACTGAACATGGTACTTAGGTGGGGTGCCTGTTCGTTCTGCAGTTCATGTAGAATTCAGTCTGGATTGTTGTCAGGTCCCATGGATGCTGTGTTCTTGGCTTTGGAGTGTGTGTTTTTTACCTGTGCAACCATGATTACAGGAACTTTGCATTCTTGCGGTACAGAGATGGGCCCTTTAGGGGATGAGAAGGGGGTAAAGTTAGCACTGAACTTAGAGAAGGGGGTAAAGTTAGCACTGAACCTATCTGCCAGGATGTTGGCAGTATCAGCTGGTTCTGTATATTTAGTGCCATTGTGCTGTAACTCAGAGCAGATCTGAGTGTTGCCATTGAGATTCTTGACATAGCTATAGAATGCTTTGGGGTTGCTTTGTGGTATATCTAAGAAATGGCCTGCTTGGATCAGAGGACGGCTCCGAAGACCCATTTATGATGCATAATGAAATGGACATCAGATTCAAATACAAACTTTCAAGGTTAACCTTTGCTGCAGGTCACAAAAAGAACCAGAGCAGCTAAGATTCACTACTCTAGATATAAGAACTCCTTGCCTCTCTTTAAGCTTGGATTGGGTGATGCTACTATGGCTATACATTTGGTAAATGCCTTGAGGGCTCACAGCTCAGATGGAATGGAAGGGTCTTAAACTGAAAACGAATGCCTCCACATGGAAGCAGGGATATCTCCTGAACCACTATTTTTATCTGCTAAGCAGTGAGGTATCTTGGAGGTCAGATAAGCAAATCCACTATCTAATACACAAGGAAAAGCAGACTGTACCACCACCATGTTTAAGGTATCCTTGGGAATGAAGCTGCTGATGTTTAGAAATGGCCTGATTGTCTGTCTTTTCTAACAGTAAAAAGAAAAAAAATAATACCCCGATTCATCCTTGCCCCCCCCCCCTAAGTTGAGGATGGCCTGCTTTACAGGTCATCTAGGATAGGACATTAAGCAACATAAATGATGATGGAAATGCCCCTGTTAAAACTGGCATTTAATATTCCTTGAATGCAAGAGCCCTGATCCACCTGTCTATGGTAATGGACTCTCAGTGCAAACAAGCACAGCAACAGGGAGACACCAATTGCCTCCACGTTGAGAGATTCAAGGAAAGGCATCAGGAATGCTACTGTTGTCTACAAATAAGTGGGCCATGGCTCCCTGAAGACTGCAGGGAACACTTGCCTTTGGGCTACAACCTTTCTGGGATTTATCCTGGCTGCCTCTCATATTGCTGTTGATTCTTCTGCTGTATGCTGCACCTCAACCACATTGGGTTCTGTGGAACTCACTTAACAGACTTGAAACCATACCAAGCAGAACAAATCAGGTTAATTTACTTACTCCAATCTACACAATTTATTTTTAAATGGAAACCAATGGAGGAAAAGCAGGCTGGGAAGAGGGAGGATGCAAAAAAAGTAAGTGATTTTGGACTCTGATGCTAAGGATGAAGACAGGTAAACTGAACTTTATGCAAATGATTCTCTGAAAGAAATAGCAAGAGAGGAAAGAATGATTTGAACAGCTGGCACCAACAGGTCACGACAACAGTAGAGAAAGAGAAAACAGCGAGACAGCAGTCCAAATATGGTAGAAATGTGAAGGTAAAACCCACATATTCGGGGGGATTGTACAGTTATCACAGGGGCAGGATATAAATGGTTGGGTGAAATTATTGACAGAAACAAGAGCAGCTAGCATTATCAAGCTTCTAAAATCATATTGGACAATGACAAACAACTATGAAGGGCACAAAAATAGAGTATAACAACCAATAAGGGAGACAAAGGACAGAGATATGTCTGACCCCAAAATATGCAACAAGATCAAAGAAATTCTGGATAGTTGCAAGGAAATGGGTATGTAGGTATGTTTAAGACAAAAAGTACATAAAGGGTGAACAGTGGTCATGCACTGAAGGGGATACAAGAACATGGGAACATATGTCTCAGACTTGTCACAAGCTAGAAGTACAGTTGCGTACTTACCATAAATGTAGATGTTCAACTGTATTCACTATTGCAGTCATTACATTTGGGTAATCTGCTGGCAGGTTACCCTCAGTCGGCCTGATTAACAAAGTCTTGGGTCCTGCGTCAGTTGCTGTCCCTTCTTCCATGACGTCAGGTCATCAGGGGTATAAAACATGTAGCCGACGCCATTACATCAGTTTTTCTTGCCCCAAATGTCAGGTGCCCCTCAAATGGGGAGCAAATGTATATAATTTAAAACACAAAAAAACATACCTCCAAACAAAAGCAAATGCACCAAAAAGGCTTTAAGCACAGTAAAAGAAAGGAGAGGTGCAGTAAGAGAAAAACAGGGGGCTGGAGGGTGAGTAACCAGGATTGCAACAGTGAATACACTCAAACATCTACATTTATGGTAAGTGTACAAAACTGTACTATGTTCTTCGTGTTTCACTGTTGCAGTCATTACATTTGGGTAGATTCCCAAAGTTATGGTTGGGAGGATGGATTTATATAGCATTAGGAGCAGCTATAAGACCAGCTCTGGATTTAGAGAAGATAGGAAAATGGTAATGTTTGGTGAACGTATGAACTGAGCTCCAGGTAGCAGCGTCTAGAATGTTTCTGGTAGGAACCCTTCTGAGAAAGGCTGCAGAAGTAGATGCAGCCCTGGTGGAATGAGATCTGATCCCCTTGGGGATAGGTTTAACATGGTGCATGTAGCAGAAACAAATACAATGGCTTATCCATTTGGAAATAGTCTGCTTTGAAATAGCCTTTCCCTCAACCCCTGCAGCAAATGAAACAAATAGTTGTTCAGATTTTCTTAGAGATTTTGTTCTGTTTAAGTAGAATCAAAGTTGTCTGTGTACATCCAATAAATGCAGAATCCGCTCACCCTTGTTCTGTGGATTGGGAAAGAAAGTTGGCAGATGAATGGTCTGATTAAGAGCCACACTGGATACCACCTTAGGCATGAAAGATGGACTGGTCCTGAGAGACACCCTGTCCGTATGAAAAATAATGAAAGGCTCCACTGCCATAAGAGCCTGTAATTCAGAAATCCTTCTAGCTGAAGTGACTGCTAAAAGGAAAGCTGTTTTCCAGGAGATACATTTTAGGTCTGCAGTAGCAGATGGCTCAAAGGGAGAGTGAGTTTTTTTCCAAAACTAAATTGAGGTCCCATGCAGGGGTTTGCTCTCTCCTGGGAGGTCTTAAGTTTTTGGCCCCTCTGAGATACTGCTTTACCAGAGAATGAGAGAAGAGGGGAGGTTCTGTGTTGTCATGAGCTGAAATGGCAGAGGCATGGATTTTTATGGAAGAAAGAGATGGGCCCTTGTGAAGCATCTCAGTTATGTATTGCAGAATCTGAGGAATATTGGGCCTTGCTGTGCTTATTCCTTGTGAATGGTTCCAGGCACAGAATCTTTTCCATTTGTCAGCATAAGATTTTTTAGTACTAGGCCTTCTAGCCTCCAAAATGACATCCATCACAGGTTTGCTGAGGGATGTCAAGTGTGAATTTAGATGATTAGCCACACTGCAAGATTCAAAGTTTGGAGCAGTGTGTGCAGAATTTGGCAGTTCTGCTGAGACAGTAGGTAAGGTGTCTTGAGGCAAGTGCCACGGAGGAAAGTGACACCCATTGCGCAGGAGTGGGTACCAGAATTGGTGAGGCCAGTCTGGAGTGAATCAATCATTTTTGGTTTGTCCTGTCTGACTTTTAGTAGAACTCTGGAGAGCAGAGGCAGAGCGGGAAAAGC
Organism: Protopterus annectens; assembly: GCF_019279795.1. Lineage (NCBI taxonomy): Eukaryota > Metazoa > Chordata > Ceratodontiformes > Protopteridae > Protopterus > Protopterus annectens. The sequence continues at coordinate 248,278,483 of NC_056742.1, forward strand.
ATAGACTGATAGTTCTTTTCAGCTGAATGATAGAGCATCCACTTTCCAAGCTTTCTTGTGATGAATTCTTGAACAGAATTTGTCCAACTGATAGTTCTGGGGTGAGGCAAAAAGATCTATGTCTGGACTCCCCCATTTGCGTGTCTACATGTTGAAAATTTGTGGTTCCAGTTTCCATTCGTGTGGGTCCATAAGATTTCTGCTTAGTTCGTCTGCCAGAGTATTTAGTTTTCCTGGCAGGAATTGAGCTTGTAGTTGTATTTGGTAGGTCAAGGCTGTGTTCCACAATGCCATGTCTAGTCTGCAAAGGGGGTAGGAATGTGTACCCCCCTTCTTGTTTATGTACCACATAACTGTGGTGGTGGTCTGTCTTTATCATTAATTGTCCTGGATGAAGGTAGTCTTTGAAGGCTGTCAGTGCATTCTGTACAGTGCATTTGATTTGAACTCCATTTGCCCTGAATGCACTTTCCTGCCAGATGAGCCCACCAAGCATAGTGTGATGCGTCTGTAGTTAGGGTGTGGGCGGCAAGGGGTGGAGTGAATGGCAGTCCCTTGTTTTGGTGGCAGGCCTCTGCCCACCATAGGAACTCTAGTTGCAGGCAAGGTATGACAGGAATCATTGTTTCCAGGCTGTGACAATGTTGACTCCATAAACTTTTTAAGTACCACTGAAGTTTCCTCATATGCAGTCTTGCATATGGAATTAGAAGAATGCAGGAGGTCATGAACCCCAAGGCTTGCAGAATTTGTCTTGCAGATAGCAGAGTTTTTGTGGCCACCTGTTTGAAGTAAGTCGCCAATTGAATTTGCTTTTCTGGCGTAAGGCAAGTCATCTGGGCAGATGTATTCAAACTTTTACCCAGAAATGTAATTTATTGAGAGGGTACTAGTTGTGATTTCTTTTCATTTATGGTGTACCCTAGAAGAGTTAGAACCCTTTTTGCAAATGCCAGATGCTTTAGAAGAATGTCCTTGTTTTCTGCCTGAATTAGACAATTGTCCAGGTATGGATATATTTGAATATTTCTTTGCCTGCAAAATGCAATTACTGGAGTCAGGCACTTAGGCTTATCTACTGTGCCCAGGGTCTTCACAAAGGGCAGTGCAGAGAACTGGTAATGCAAGTAGCCTGCTTTGAAGCGGAGGTATCTTCTGCAAGATTCCCTGATTGGGATATGCAGGTAAGCCTCAAGTCGAGAGTTACCAACCACGCATCTTTGCCTAGCATAGGTAGTAACTGTTCTAGAGTCAGCATCTTGAATTTTGTAATGTCCAGAAATGCGTTTAGCGTGGATAAGTCCAGAACTGGACGCCATGATTTGTCTTTTCTGGGCAACAGGAAAAGTCTTGAATAGAAACATTGTCCCTTTTCCTCTTCTGGAACAGGTTGAATAGCCCCCATGTTCATGAGGGACAGAACGTGTTTCTGGGCCTCTGCCCACTGATTTGGGGGCAGGTCTGGCCATCAATTTGGGATTGGCAATGTGTGGAAATGAAATGTATATCCCTGGGATACTATATTTAGAACCCATTTGTCCTGGGTAATAAGTTACCAGTTTTGTGCATAAAGTGCAGTTTTCCCCACATAGGGGCGGCTAAAAGTTAAG
>NC_056742.1:248287592-248479686 GCF_019279795.1 Protopterus annectens
GTTCTTGCCCAGCATGGGCAGAAGCTGCTGCAAAGTCAACATCTTGAATTTTGGTACATCCAGGAATGTGTTTAAAATAGATAGGTCCAGTACTGGCCTCCAGGCCTTGTCCTTTCTGGGTACCAAGAACAGTCTTGAGTAAAATCCTTGTCCCTGCTCTTGCTCTGGTACTTGTTGAATGGCCCTCATGTCCATGAGGGATGAGTCTTGTTTTTGTGCCTCTGCCCATTGATTTTTTGGCAGATCTGGCCAGCCGTTTGCCTTTGGCTGGGTATGGAAGAGGAACATGTAGCCTTGTGACACAATATTTAGGACCCATTTGTCCTGGGTTATAATGAGCCAATTTTGTGAAAAAAGTGATGATTTTCTCTGTAAGGGTGCTGTCAGGATAAGTGCTTGGTGCAGGCAAGGGGGGGGGGGGTCACTGGGACTGTTTCCTGTATGGCTGTGATTTGTCTTCTCCAACTTTGGAAGTAGAAGCCCCACAATGCTTTGAGCGGTATGAACCTTGCACCTGGGATCTGCCTCTAGGGCGTCTGGATCTGCCCCTTTGAGGTCTGTCTGACACAGGAAAGGACTAATTCTTTGTTGGCCAGTGTCTACTAAAACGAGGTGGCTGTACTTGTAAGAATTCTTTGACCGTTTGCATAGATTCAGCTTTGTCGTCCATTTTCTTTAACACCTCTTCTGCCTTAACACCAAACAAAGTATCATGCTGTAAAGGTGCATCTAATAATTTAACTTTAACATGATCAGGCAGATTTTGTTCCTTTAACCAAGCATGCCTCCTAATTACAGAACCTGTAACTGCGGCCCTGCAGGAGGCCTCTAAATAATCAAACCCACATTGCAAAGTATGCTTTCCAACTTGCTCAGCTGCATGCAATAAATCCTGCATTTCCTTGTTTTCTGCACATTCAGAGTTTAACATTTTCTGTTTAAGCAATGCCATGACATGTTGTTGGTATTTGAGCATATGAAACTGACAGTTTAAGGCGCTTATAAGCCAAGGTAGCAGGTGTGTAAAGCTTTTTTCTCCATCTATCCAGTGCCCTAGAATCTCTGTCAGAGGGGGTAGGGTTTTTTGCAGCGGAAGCCTTAACTCCTTTGGGACCCTGAGAAATAGTTCCTGTGTCTGCAGCAGGGTTTTTGAAAAGGAATTTATGAGAGTCAGGAACCCTGTAATATCTGTCAGGCTTAACAGGAGCTGGAGGTAAGGAATCAGGAGTAAGACTAGACTCCGAGAACACATCATCTACAATGTCCAACACAGGTGGGATTGGCTAGTGGCTTGTGTTGAGGTAGCAAAAGGAAATCCCTGAGCCTCTTTAGATTCTGAAAAATCTTGGCTCTCCCAGTGGAAATGCTCCCTAATGGTATGCAAGGTTTCCCCAAAAGAATAGTCCTCTGGAGGAGAAGTTGAAGGAATGGATTCTTCAGCATCAGAATCCTCATAGTGGGGAAAAGAATATTTCTGATCAGAAGAGGAATCAGAAGAAATGGAAACGTGATCTGAAGATTCATAGTCTGTCTCTTGTATCGGGGGGGGGGGGGGACCCCTGATCAAGGTAATCAAGTCTTCGGCCATTTTGAGCATCTGTTTTTTGGGCATAGAGGCCTGACCACGTGGCTCTTGAGTTTGTTTCTTTGCTTTAGAAGGTGCTTTAGTCTTTGCCTGTGAAGCTGAAGTCGGTTTAATGTAAAGATGCTTAGGTCTGAATACACCCTCAAAAGCCGGTGCCTGCTCAGCGGCTCCGGACCCATCTGAAGGGATAATATCCGAGGCTCCAATACCTTGAGCCTCCAGCGGCATGGCCGACTCCACGTGGGAGTCGGTAGCAGCCTGCGGCTCTAAAGTAGCGGGTGTTAGGGGCTGCAAAAGCGACTCACTGAGAACCAGCGACTGGCTTAGGAGAAGCTTCATCGGTTTTGGGCCTCGGTTGTCTCTTTCCTTTGCGTTTCTTGTGAACTCCGGTAGTCGGATGGCTGCCCAACGACATTTCAGGATAATTAAACTGGCGTCCAAAATAGTTTAAAGCAAAATCATACCAACGCTTAGTGTGTTGGTTAAATCTAGCATAAAGCAGACAACCAGAAACGTTGTGATCAGGGCCTAGGCAAGGAATACAGTAAGAATGAAAATCCTTAGGAGGTATTTGCTTCCCACAAGAAATACAACTATTAACTTTTTCTGATATCTGTCTGGAGCAAGAAAAAAAAAAAAAAAGTTACTTAGCTTTATTGAAGACTTCGGATCTGAAACTCGAACACGAAAATCTCAGGAGTCGACCGATCGGCACTTGCGAACTGCTTCTGCTTCGGGCACCGCACGGCAAGAAAGACTAAAGAAAATGGCGTCGGCCGCATCTTTTATACCCCTGACGACCTGACGTCAGGGAAGGCGCGACAGCAGCCGACGCAGTACACAAGACTTTGGAATTCAGGCCGACTGAGGGCAACCTGCCAGCAGGATTACCCAAATGTAATGACTGCAACAGTGAAACACGAAGAACATCCAAAAGATGCTCGTCCCCTGGAGGCCAAATCCAATTTGTAATCAGAGATAAAGGTATGAGGTCTAGCCCAAGTGGCTGCTGCGCAGATATCATCCATAGAGGCTCTGGAATGAAATGCTACAGAAGTAGCCATAGATCTGGTAGAAGTAGCCATTATTCTGGAAGGTAAGGATAGCTTATTCTGTTGGTAGGTAAAGATAACGAAGTTTCTAAGCCAGGAGGATAAAGTCACTTTGGAAACAGGTTTACCCAATCTGGGTCTTGCAAAGGTCACAAACAATTTATCTGTTTTCCTGAAAGACTTAGTCCTGTCCAGATAACAAAGAAGCTGCCGATGCACATAAAGGGTGTGCAAAAGGTACTCCCTTCTATTAGAATGCCTTGGGAAAAAAAACCGGCAGGTCAACAGATTGTTTAATGGAAAATTCAGAGATGACCTTGGGCAAGAAATAAGGGTCAGTATGAAGGGACACCCTATCCGTGTGGAAGATCAAGTAAGGTCTCTTGACACTCAAGGCCTGCAGCTCATATACTCTTCTTGCTGAGGTAAGTGCTACTAGAAGTAAGGTTTTCCATGACAAAAACTTTAAATCACATGAATCAAAGGGCTCAAAAGAAGGACCTGTGAGAGTGAAGCACCAAAGTCAAGTCCCAGGGTTCTAAGGGAGGCTTGACCGAAGGTTTAATGTGTAATACCCCTTTCAAAAATGTCTTGCATAGGCGGTGTGACAATCGAAGAATTATCAAATCCATTACGAAAATTGGTGATAGCTGCTAAATGTACAGTGATAGTCGATGCGGAGGCTCCTGCAAGTAAAAGGGTTGTCAGGTATTGAAGGATCTTTTGAATAAACAGGAATGGATCTATGTTCTGATCTTTGGCCCAAATAGAAAAGTTAGTCCATTTACTAGAATAAACTTTCCTGGTGGAAGGTTTGTGTGAAGCCAGAAGAATTTCATTAACAGGAGATGGATGTCAGGCAACCTGGCAATAATTGGAAGTGGAGGAACCAAGCTATGAGCTTGAAGACTGTGGAGAATCGGATGAATCAGTCCCGGAGGATGAGATAACAGGTCTTGGGAATGATCCAGGATCCACAGGCTGTGAATCAGAAGAGGCCATAGAAACGGGAACCAGACTTGATGGGGCTAATAGGGGGCAATGAGGATCACTGCTTCTCAACCTCTGAGCTTTCTGGAGAAATTTTGGAATGAGGGGAAACGGGGGAAAGGCATACAGAACACCCGGGGGCCAATCGTGCTTTAAAGCATCCCTCAGGGGTTCCCCCTGAGGGGGGGGGATCAGGGCACAGTAGCTTCTGCACTTGTTGCTTAGGGGAGAAGCAAACAGGTCACAGCAAGGCTTGCCCCAGCATCGGAAGATCCGATCCACTGTTACAGGGTTGAGGAACCACTTGTGAGGCATCAGGATGTTCCTGCTCAGACTGTCCGCAATAAGGTTGGAAAGTACAGTTGTGTACACTTACCATAAATGTAGATGTTAGACTGTATTCACTGCTGCAGTCATTACATAAGGATTTTCATTTGTACTGTATTCCTTGCCTAGGCTCTGACCACAATGTACCTTGCCGTCGGTTTTGTGCTTTAATCAACGCACTATCAAACATCGGTACATTTTTGCTTCTAAATATTTTGGCTCACTCTAATTATCCAGAAATGTCGTCTGTTAGCAATCCGACTACTGGAATACCTAAAAAACGCAAAGAAAAAGACAGCGATAGGCTGTTGAGGTCCAAAACTGCTGACGACGCTTCTCCTAAGCCAGTCTCCAGTTTGCCGGTACTCAGTGAGACGCTTTTGCAGCCCCTGATACCCGCTACTTCTGATTCACAGGCCTCTACTGAGACCCCTTCAGAGTCCGGTATGCCGCGAGATGCTTCAATTATGGAACCCGCAGATGTCTCTAACTTGGATGGGACCAGAGCCGCTGTGCAGGCACCGGCTTCCGGGGGTGTTTTCAGGCCTACAGATATGGTATATGACACCTACGCCATCTTCAAAACTAAGGCCAAAATCTCGACCTATGCCTAAAAAACCAACACCTGGGCCACATGTGCAGGCCCCTATGCCTAAATAACAAATGATCAAAATGGCTGAAGATTTAATTACTCTGATCAGGGATAACCAACCTCCCCTTCTAAGAGGCCTAGGCAAGACATTGATTATGAATCTTCTGAACAGATATTATTTCGTCGGACTCTTCTAATGAACAAGAATGGTCTCTATACCTACTTATGAGGGCTCTGATACAAAAGATTCCATTCCTTCTGCTTCTCCCCCTGAGGATTTTTCTTTTGGGAAAACTTTACATACCTTAAGGGAACATTTCCACTGGGAAAGTCAGGATTTCTCTGAATCTAAAAAGAGACTTGGGGATTTTCTTCTTCTTCCTCAACATAGGCCTTTGGCTATACCTCCCTGTTCTAGAAGTTGTTGATGTGTTTTCATAATTTAGTATGGCTCCTGATTCTCTGCCTCCGGCTCCTTGTAAACCAGCCATGTACATTGTGGTCAGGGCCTAAGCAAGGAATACAGTACAAATGCAAATCCTTATGTAATGACTGCAACAGTGAAACATGAAGAACATTTCCCGGGAATGTGCGTTGCTATAAGAAAGCAGTTGGAAGCTATTGCCCAGTGCCAAATCCTCATGGCTTCCCGATACAGGGAGTAAGACCTGGTTACGCCTGGCTTGTTAATATACAAACTGACTGCCATGTTGTCTGACTGAACTGCAATGGTCCCAGAAGGTAGGGATGCATGGAACGCTTGCAACGTTAAGAGAAATGCCCTCAGTTCCAGGACATTTATATGCAAATTTGCCTCCATGGGGGACCAGGTGCCTTGGACAGTCTCTCTCTCTCTCTGGAAATGCCCCTCCCACCCCAACAGGGAAGCATCCGTGGTCAACGTGGCCATGGACTGGGGAAGACACCATTAAAGATTAATTTGGGGCTTCAGCCACGAAAGCATTTCTTCCTTGCAACTGTTTGTAAGATATATCATGTGGGTGAGTTAAAAACGACCACTGCGCAGAAAGGACCCACTGCAGGATTCTCATGTGCAGCCTTGCCAGTGATACTAACGTAATGGCAGCCGCCATGGAGCCTAAGAGTTGCAGTACAAGGCATGCTCATACACAGGTCTGAGGAAGAAGGTCTTGGATTTGGTGTCTTATTTTCGAAAGCCTGTGAGGGGGGAGAGAAGCTTGACAGGATGTTGTGTCGAAGACTGCTCCAATAAATTCAAGTGCCTTTGTTGGGGACATTTGAGATTTTTCCTTATTGATTGTAATCCCAAAGTGGAAAGCGAGACCTTGAGTGCAAGAGAGGCTGCGGACTAGGAGATTCCCGGTCGGAGTGGTAAGGAGAGTGTAAAAGGCTGCGAACTAGGAGATTCCCGGTCGGAGTGGTAAGGAGCCAATCGTCTAGATACGGAAACACCTGGAATCCTTGTAGTCGAAGATGAGCTACCACAACTGCCATACATTTGGTGAACACTCGGGGGGGCTGTTGAGAGACCGAATGGCAGTGCCATGAACTGGTAGTGATTGGCTCCCAGCTGGAAGTGGAGAAACCTCCAGGAGCGGTGATCCGTCTTTATGTGGTAGTACGCGTCCTGGAGGGCTATAGAGTACTATCCAGTTGTCCCTCCCTAGGAAGGGGAGAATGGACTGTACTGTGACCATCCAAAATGTTGCTAAAAAAAGTTTGATAAATTTGTTCAATAGGCTGAGATCCAGGATTGGTCTCCAGTCCCCTGTCTTTTCTGGCACTAAAAAGAATGTCAAGTAAAACCCGGATCCTGACTGGTTGGATGACTCTTAGCAGCTTTTCTGTTTCTAAGGCTAATTCCCTCTGAATGGGTGGTACATCGGCCATTCGTTTGACGGGTCTGGTAGTTAAATCAAATAGTATTAGGTAGCCTCTGGATATTATTCGCTGCACCCAGTCATCGGTAGTAATACATTGCCAGGCTGGTAGGTGCAGAGAAAAATGACCGCCGACTGCTTCCAGAGGAAAGCAATTAGGCCGCTGCTCAGGAACGCTGGTAGGGTCTTGCCAGAGAAAGAATCTCTAGCTCTCTGGTTACGTCAACCCCCTCTACCCTGAAAGGGGAGTCTTCCAGATTAGTTGCCCCCTCTGCTCCGGGGGGATTGCTCACCACGAGTGTCATGAAAAGATCCTTGGGATTGCTTGAACAACATTTTTACTCCCTTCTGGTTCCTGGCGTAGGACCTCTGGAGGTTGGAAAAGCATATGCCCAAAGCAGACAAGATACTTCTGTCTTTCTCACATCATGCAAGTGTGTCTTGTACTTTGGGTCCAAAAAGTGCAGATTCGTCGACAGGTGCTTTGACGAAGGAAGATTTAAAAAGGTCTGCGAAGTAACATAACCGCATTCAAGCATTATGTCTCATGACAATGCCTGATGCGGCAGCTCGAGCTGCCCCCTCGGTGGTGTGAGATATCAAACGCATCAAGGAGTTCGAGATGGATTCAAGGGTAGCTAGCTGCAAGGCGACAGTGTCACACACCTCATCAGGCAGTACTCCTGCCAAAGAGGAAGACATTTCAGAAATTAGGTCTCTCTGGAGGCGAGAGAAGTGTGCCAGACAGTTCAGCGACCGAATCGTGAAGGTCACTGAAGCATAGGTCTGCTTCCCTAGTTTGTCCATGGTCCGAGACTCCCTCTTCGGAGGATAGACAGTGGAACTATCTTCTGCCAATTCCCTCTTGGTGGCCGGCACCACGACCATGGAATCAACTGCTTGGACCAGTGGGGCTTGGTCTTTAGGTGTAGATAAAATTTTGACTGGCCTCCGGGGGACATGTTCTACATTGTCTGGGGCCTTCCAGGCACGCTGCACAATGAACTTAACAAGGTCATCTGCCGGTGGGGTCACCCAGGAGATGGCCAGGCATGGAAGGCCTGCAAGAACACAGATTCCTCAGAAGAAGGGTTAGAGGACTTCCAGTCTCCCCACTGCTTGAGGATTTCGAGAATGTCTCCAAATGAGACATCGTCTGGCGGAGATTATGGGGACCCTTCCCCCTCATCACAATCGGAGTCTTCAGTGAAAGATTTCCCTGGGGAATTAAGGTGCTTCCCCTTGCACCGTTTCTTCTGGGATGGCTCCCCAGTGGGATCTTCTGAGGAAAACTCCGGAGAAGGGATTCCCTTTAAATGGGGGTCTTGCGGCTTCCGTTCCTGGAATCCCAAAATAGGGGGTTAGGACGGCTGCATGTTGGGGGAGTTGTTCTGATGCTGATGTCATTGGTGCCGACTGCGAGCCTGCAGAGGCAAGGACCCTCTCCATCACCTGGAAAGCAGGCGTGCCTGAGGATGGATGGGAGCCCAGAACAGAGGACAACCTTGGAACTCTGGTCACACCATTCCCAGAGGAGCCCATGTCCACGTGAGGAGCTCAGAGAGGACTGGAAACCGGAGCCATGGACAAACTGTGCCAGCGAGAAAACAGGCATTGGGCTAGGTACCAAGGTACGGATGGTCCAAGCACTGCTCCGAGAAAGCATCGGTTCCACCAGAGCCGATGCAGCAAGAGTGGCCAGTGCCGACAGGGGAAAAACTGCTGTCGGAGCCATGACAATATACACCGGTGTGGACATGGTACAGAGATCTCCGGGACCTGGGTAGAGGCCGGAGGAGGATAAACAGGGGAAGATGTAATAAAAAATTCTGAGCCAAGAGGGATGGAAGGTAGAGCTGGAATGGGCAATCCCCTAGCTGCCAGAAGCTGGTCCACAACCCGTATTAGGTCCAACTCAGAAAAATTCCTGGTAGATCTAAAGGAGGCTACTGAAGGAGAATCAGGTCTTTCTAGAAAGGGGCTAAACCTCTGCCCCAAAAAAGGGTCATAAGTTGGAGAGCATCTTGTCCTTGGCAGATATTCGACTTTAGGAGCCGAAGAAGCTATCGGCACCATGGCTGGAGATGGTGCCGAAGCAGGTACAGTCATGGGAGCCAATGACACCGAACTCAGTGGTGCCGAGGCTGGAACCGAAATAGGGGTGAATATCATAGACGGCACCAAGGGAGAAGATACAGAGTCTGGTGCCGAAGAGATCTGTGCCGAGGGCGCCAGAGAAGCACGGAGCCGACTGGGTTCCATAACTAACGGAGATGCATGAACCGAGTGACTCAATTTTTCCTTGTTTTTTAGTCTTAGGAGGGGGTGAGACCTCAGAACCAGACAGTCTCTGAAAAAGATGTCTTAATTAAACCTTTTAAAATAAGCTTATTTTTACATTCTGCTAGTGTACGATTACTAAAACTAGCACAAATGTTACATTCAGCTTTAATATGGTCCACGCCCAAACAGTATACACGAGCGTATTCGTTCAAGTTGGGCATCTTACGCCCACACTTGTCACACTGTTTAAACCTCAACTTAGCTTTGTCTGACACAGTAAGGCAATAAGGCTATCCTAATAGAAGAAATAAAAGAAGGGAGAGAAAAAAGTGAGAGAATACCAACGATGGTATTTAGAAAATAGCACAAGTGGTAAGGAAGGGCCTAACAAGGCAGGAGAGAGGGACAGTACCAACAATGGTAGAAATGTAATCACCAAGGTAAAGGGTAGGGAAAAGAAGTAGGTTATAGGCGACAGTGAGAAAAGGCTAAATTGACTAAAAAATAAGAAATTTTGAGGAGAAACTATACTAAAATTTACAATTTTCCACTTAGCTTTGACAGAGATGGCTAGCACGTCGGACGAGGAACACGGCAAACGAGATCTGGAGTAACTAGGAGAGGGACATTATGGGTAGGTCTTAGCTGAGAGTTTTTGGCTGGCGCGAGCTTGGAAACGGCCGTATCTGTTCCGAGGACGGAACCGAAGTCCTAACTGTAATAAATAAAGATTTACAACATCAGATCCTTACTTTCTCTGTGAAAGAAGTAATTGTGAAGAGGGGACAACCAGAGAGGATTTGTCAGAAGTGTGAGACCACTGCTGGGTCGGCTGAAGGATATTTTAAAAAAAATTTGCAATCCTCAGGGACCTTATAGAAACAGTCAGGTCTTTTGGGAGCTGGTGCCTGTGAATCCGGGGTCTTGGAAGATTAAGCAAAGGCATCAAGGAAGGCTGGAAGCACCGGAATGACAGCTGCAGGTGCAGGGGCCTCCACCTAAAGCAAGTTATGCTATCTCTTTTGTTCCTATGAAATTTGAGAAAACTTCCCTCATCTTACTGACAGTCTCTCGAAAAGAGTTCTTCCATGGGTGAGTCTCCTCCACTAAACTCTTCCTCTGGGGAAGCATATTCTAAGGGGGAAGTTATCTAGGTGGAATATGCTAAGGAGTCTTCATCTGAGGAAGACCCGATGAGTCAGAATCTTAGGCCAGGATAGCAGACAAAGACTCCTGAGTACCAAAAGTACAGGGGAAGAGGAGAAGGTAGGGCAAGAAACAGGAGAAGCCGAAGCCGGAGGCCTGAGGGCTATCAAGGCCTAAAGATCTTGAGAGAAAACTTCTCAGTCTGACAGAGGTAGCAGGTAGTGCAGAATGCTTAGTCTCGTTTCTTTTTAGCAGGTCTCTCTAAAGCAGAAACATGGTCTGACATAGGCCGAAAGGCCGAAGCTTAATGTTGCAAGGAAACCGGAGTAGTTCCAGGGTCCTCAGAAATAAGTAGCAGTGGTTCCCCCAAATCATCCGAACCTGATATCTGCATGGCCTCGGATGTGCTCATATCCACACTGGTGATGGGCTCCAATGAGTTTCCCACCAGAGACACAGACCCTACCTCTGACTGTACCACTGGGTTTTCACCAACCTCAAGGGGTACATTAGAAAGAGAAAGCACAGCCAAAGATGATTCAGGCCTAGCATTGCCCACCTTCCTCTTCATGGATAGCTCAGAGGAACTCATGGAACCCTCCATCGATTCACTAGCCAGATGTTTAAGCCTCTGGTTTTCAAGATACAAGTTTAAAGCAGACAGACGACTATGCAAGGTTTTAGGGATGAAGGCCTGGTAGATAGAACAGGACTGATAGTATTGGGTAGGCCCCTAAACAAAACAGAGTTTGTGACTATCCTTATGTGGAATTTGCCTTCCACACCTACACTTGCCCTTTCTGGATAACATTAACAATAACAAAAGGCAGAAGCAAGCAAATAAATCCCTAACTGGGTACTTATCTGAAGCTGAGGAACAAAACGCAGATTCCAAAAGCAGACCGAAAGTAGAAGTCAACCTTTTCGAATGGCGGCGAAAAAGTTCTGAGGATTGTACGTGTGGACGTCCCTTTTGTGGCCAACATCCCACATACAAGCAGTAACTTGAAGCTTTTGTAGACAAACCACACATCGGGTTGACAGCAGAATACAACCCACATGTAAACAATACAAAACCTGACCAGAATACATAAACTAGGCTCACCACACTCATGACACTGAGCCCAAAACACAGACATAAACCACCAAGGTCACAGGGAAGGAGGGAGGGAAAGTTGCTGACAAATGAAGTCCAACTACTCAGAGGGAACATTATGGTGAGTACATAACTTCTTTATCTGAAGCAGTTAACTTCATTTGATCATCAACCTGTGGGACAGAGTCCCCCAGCTACCAAAAACCTTGGGAGGCCCTTAAGGAAGGATACTCCGGAGCACTGCAGAACCAAAAGAAGCCCTTCCTCTAGACACCATATCTAGTTTATAATGAATAATAAAAGTGTGAGAGGAAGCCCAGGTAGCCACTGAACAAATGTAAACCAGGGAAACTCTGGACCAAAATGCAGCAGAGGTAGCCATAGAATGAGTAAAGTGAGCAGGAACCCTGTCTGGTTCCGGTAATCCAAGTTCCTTGTATGCCTGTAAAATACAGAGAGATCCATCTAGTAAGAGTCACCTTTGTAACTGGTTTCCCCAAAAAGGGTTTAGCAAAGGAAACAAAAAGCTGATCAGACTTACGAAAGGGTTTAGACCTATGTAAGTAAAGGCGTAACTGTCTGTGAACATCCAGCAAATTACGTTTGTATTCCCCTTTATTTTGACAGTTAGGGAATAATACTGAGAGATTAATAGACTGATTAATGTTGGACTCCAAAGCAACTTTAGGAAGGAAAGAAGGGTTAATCCTGAGAGACACCCTATCCTTATGAAAGACCAAGTACGGGGGTTTCATACATAAGGCTTGAAGTTCCGACACTCTTCTGGCCGAAGTGATAGCCACCAGGAAAGCTGTCTTCCACGACAAGAACTTCAAAGCAACTGATGCTGTGGGTTCAAATGGAGGCGCTACTAAGGCCTGAAGAACTAAGGTCAAATCCCACAGAGGAGAAGGATGCTTAATAGGTGGTCTCAGTAAAAAAATACCTTTGATAAAAGTCTTACAAATTCTGGCAGCAGCTAGAGAACCTGAATTTCCTCCTACATGAAAATGGGATAGAGCTGCCAGCTGGACTTACATTGTGGAAGAGCTGGCCCCCTGCTGGAAAATTTGAGACAAAAAAAAATTTAACAGGAGCGGTAAAAGGATCCAAATTTCTCTGAGAAGCCCAAATGGAAAAATGCTTCCATTTACTACAGTACAACTTCCTGGTAGAGGACTTGCGTGCCGCCAGAAGAATGGACTTAATGAGGGAAGAGAGACAGAGTCCTGGCAATTAATGGAACTGGAGCAACCAAGCAGTAAGCTTGAGGCTGTCCTGATTCGGTGGAAGAATTCTCAAGGGATGACGAATGAGATTTAAGTGGTACAGTTTGAAATATTTTCAGCTTACAAACCTCAGCTTTGGCCGGCTAAGATCTAGCTGTATTCAACTGGACGTATAAGAGAATTTAAGTACCTTTATCTGCACTTTTTTTCAAATACAGTATTTAAATTGATTTAACTGTAGTGCAGGAATATTAACCAAACTGGAAGTTTTGACTCTGCTCTTCAGTTAGTGCTTACTTGAATTTTATTATTTGTTAGTAATTGCAGGTGTGGAGGTATCCACAATCTTTGATTTCCTGTCCTTGCCTATTTAAGTTGTACAGTTTGAAATATTTTCTGCTTGAAAACCTCAGCTTTGGCCGGCTAAGATCTAGCTGTATTCAACTGGACGTACAAGGGAATTTAAGTACCTTTATCTGCACTTTTTTTCAAATAATACAGTATTTAAATTGATTTAACTGTGTTGCAGGAAAATTAACTAAACTGGAAGTTTTGACTACTCTTCAGTTAGTCGCACCCACCCTCCCTGTTTTTGTTTTGGTGTTAATCTTGGTGGCCTTGAAACTGCCCACCCCACTTGTAAATGTGTGTTTGGATACTCCTTCTGGGCCCATCTCATTTGCTCACTCAACTGAGTGCAGTGAGATCTTATTCTGATTTCAGGCACTCCTACTGTGCACAAAGAGAGCATCTGGGAAACAGAAAAAGCTTGTTTCCTGCCTTTCCTGTTAAGTGGTATAGACTGTTTGTAGGCTTCTGAGCCCCCAAGCCCTACTGTGTTGGAGGGAAGCCTTCTAACTTAGTTTTTTTTTTTCTTATAACTAGCCAGTTTTCTAGTTTCAGCACTCAAATCTGTTTCTTTGAACTCAGCACTTGTTCAGAACTCATTGTAAGCACTGCAAAAGCTGCAAATTACTACAGCACTCAACTTTCATCACCTGTCTAGTGGAAAGCAGTTTTTAGTACTTAATAAATAAGCACTTATCCAGGAATGTCTAAGGGTCAGCTCCCAGTGATTTCTCCTGTCTACCTGATGAATCTGGGCATCTTGGGGCAATGCAGCAATTGCCTCATGTACACAGACAACCCTCTCCTCCTACCACCGTAACAGGTGAGAGATGCACTTAAATAGCCAAACTGGAAGCAAAGCTCTCTTCACCCAAGACTGGACTAGACAGTCAAGAGGAGAAGGTAAACACTTGCACCACACCACACTCATTACATAGTCCCTCAAAACCTACACCACCAAAACACACACATAGAAACACAAAACACACATCTACATTCGCGGAGGCTCTCAATAAAAACCTGCCCAAGCATCAGGGACATCCAAAGCATAAACGCAAGCAAACTCCACCCCCCCAACACAACCCAAATGACACATAGCCCACAAACTCAGTGGGCCACTCAACCACAGCCCATAAGGCATAACAACGTACCCAAAACTCTAGTCAAAGGTGACTCTATAGTCAGGCACACTGATGTTCCATTCACTAGACTAAACAAGGAGAAAGTTACTGTCAGCTGCCTGTCAGGTGCCAGGATCCGACACATAATGCATGCACTCAGGTCACTCCACAATAAGTACAAATATGACACTGTCATTGTCCATGTTGGTGTGAATGACCTGAGACATACCTCCATGGACTACATGAAGAGAGACATGGAGGAGCTCTCCGATCTTGTATCCCAGGCAGGTATGACCCTAACCCTGAGTAGCATCCTGCCATCACCCAGAATGATACCACATTACAAGGACAAAATGACTGACTTCAACAATTGGCTAAGCTTCTGGTGTCATTCTAAGGGGATCCAGTATTTGTCTGCCTGGGACGACATGATTGACAGTTCACGATGCTTTGCCAGAGATGGCCTGCACCTGTCGCCCTTAGGATTCCGGATACTGGCTAAGGCTCTTGCCACCCCTATAATGCCTTTTTTAGGCAAGGTTCAAATGACAAATTCACCACCGTAACAGGTACAAGCAAGCAAAATCTGAAGGTAATGCTACTCAATGTTAGAAGTCTAAACCTCAAAATGCACTCACTCGAGGCACTCCTTAAAATGGAAAACACAGACATCTGTGCAGTGACAGAGACCTGGTTCAAAGCTCCAGAGAGCACCCCTGCATTACCAGGCTTCAGGTCATACCACACCTTTCGGCCACCTAACCCAGAAAAAAGCGCTGAAGGCGGAGGCGTGTCTATATTCATTAAGGATATCCACACCTCCAGGCTAGTTGCACAGCATAATGCATCCAAGATTATCCAAGTGCAACTAACTCTGGGCAAGACCACAATCCAAATTGTAGCTTGCTACAGACCCCCCATAATGCCCCAGGATTCACGCTCCTCATTTCTTGATACACTGGAAAGTATTAGGGTACAACCCAACACTCTAATAATGGGCGATTTCAACTACCCCACCATTAACTGGGAAAATTACTCATGTACCAACTCTTTTGCTCAACGTTTTCTAGAATTCATAAATTCCAACGCCATGGATCAACTTATTCACATCCCCACCAGGGGCAGCAATATCCTAGACCTGGTCATTACCAACATGGGAAACCGGTGTTCCACACCAGAGGTAAATTCCTCGGTCAGATCTGACCACAAGCTAATCAGCCTAGACATCCACATCCCACCCCCAGCCCCAATTAGGGAAACCATCGTAAAAAACTTCTCAAAAGCCAACTTCACACTTCTTAAGACAGAAGTGGCAAACTTCATGACACCCATGCAGACGGACAATAGTGGTATGACTGTCGAATCCTACACAAATGCACTTTATAAGCACTTACACGAGTGCATGGATCATGCTATCCCTAACCGAACAAAGATGTTATCCTCCAAAAAAAGGAAGCCAATCTGGTGGTCCTCTGCCATAAACAAACTCTACAACAGAAGAAAGAAACTGTTGCAAAAAAAGAGTAAAATCCCATGACTGGAGGAACTCCCTGGTCAACCTCAGTAAGAAGCTGAGATCCCTCATAAAATCCTAAAAAGCTAGTTACGAAAACAAAATTGCCACTGACTCTAAAGACAATCACAAAGCATTCTATAGCTATGTCAAGAATCTAAATGGGAACACTCAGATCTGCTCTAATTTACAGCATAATGGCACTAAATATACAGAATCAACTGATATTGCCAACATCCTAGCAGATAGGTTCAGTGCTAACTTTACCCCCCTCTCACCCCCTAGAGGGCCCATCTCTATATCGGAGGAATGCAAAGTTCCTATAATCATGGCTGCACAGGTAAAAAACACACTCTCCAAAGCCAAGAACACAGCATCCATGGGACCTGACAATATCCCAGGCTGCATTCTACACGAACTACAGAATGAACTGGCACCCTACCCAAGTACCATGTTCAATCATAGCCTCACCTCAGGCTTTGTACCCACTGAATGGCGCACCGCGACAGTTATCCCACTCCACAAAGGGGGAGCCACGACAGACCCCCGGGAACTACTGCTCCATTTGCCTGAAGAGCCTGTCTGCAAGGCCATGGAACGTATCATCGTGGAACTCAAAGACATTGGTAATCTCCAAACTCTGGACTCTACTCAGTTTGGATTTGTAAAATGCTGATCATGTCTCCTAAACCTGACTGACTTCTTTGAAGCAGTCACCAAAGTCATAGATGAGGGTAAAATGGTTCACACAGCTCATCTAGATCTCACCAAGGCTTTCGACACCATCCCCACTCTGGAATTATAGATAAGCTCACTAAACTAGGTATAAATCCCTATGTCACAAGATAGGTTGCCAACTGGCTCACGGACAGAACCCACACTGTGAAAGTAGTGGATTCCAAATCCGACATCAGACCAGTGACAAGTGGAGTACCACAGGGTTCAGTCCTGGGTCCTCTCCTGTTTGGTATAGACTTCTCTGAAGTGCAGGCCAACACAGAAGGTCTTTGGCTAACAAAGTTTGCAGATGACTGCAAACTAGGAGCCATAATTGAAACTCCTAATGATGTGGACAAACTACAAAAGGGCCTCACTGAGACAGATACCTGGTGTCAAAGCCATGGCCTGAAGCTCAATGCCAAAAAGTGTATTGTCTGGTAAAAACTCTGTGCCCATGAACTACCACATAGCTGGTAGTCTACTAATGCTGAAAATGTGATAGGAGACCTTGGGACACAGGTGGACAGTAGTCTCTCCTTTGATAATCACATCGCCACAGTGGTCAGGAAATCCTTCTACGTGGCTCATCTCATCACAAAAGGATTCTCATCCAGAAAAAGAGAGGTCATTGTTCCCCTCTACTCATCACTCATTAGACCCATTATAGAGTACAACGCCCCTTTTGGTATGTACCTCACAAGACATCTACAACAACTGGAAAGACCACAGAAATACCTCACAAAGAGGATTACTGGCCTCAAACAGATGCCCTATGCAGACCTTCTCAAAAAACTACAGCTTTACTCCACTGCATATCGCCTACTCAGGGGCGATCTCTGCCTAACATACAAAGCCATGTCAAACCCAGAGCTGTTAGACATGCTCCACTTAAAAAAATCCCAATCCCTCAGAGCTACACGCTCTAGGGACCTTAACCTTGTCACCACAATAAACAGAACATGCTGGAGGGATAGATTCCTGTCCCAGAGACTTCCCATACTCTGGAACAGACTACCTATCTATGTCGAACAGAGCTCCTCATTAGCACTCTTCAAGAAAAATCTTGATGATTGGATGGGAAATGGGAAATTCACCCTGGGGATCACTTCTGTGGCTCTGCTCGACAGGGGCACAGGAAAATAATTTTCTTGGGTGGTGAAAGCCAGGGTACATTTTTTGGCTAGGCTTGTATGGGCTCTAGGGCTGATAGCCTAGTACCTACCTATGAAGATCCGGAATGGGCTCCAATATCCAGGGTGGAGGTACTAGATGAGACCGTAGGCAGGGAAACCAAATCTGACGAGGCCATAATGGGGCTATGAGGATAATCCTCCGCCCCAACCGCCAAACTTTCTGTAAGAATTTTGTCATGAAAGGAAGCAGGGGGTACGCATAAAGACCAGGTGGCCAAGCATGGACAAGAGTGCCTCTGAAGGTCCCCCCCATGAGGGAATCGGAGGGAAAAACTCACTGCACTTAGCATTGGACGGTGATGCAAAGAGATTGCAGCAAGGCAGACCCCACTTGAGGAAGATCTGTTCCACTACATAAGGGTTCAGAGACCACTTGTTAGGCAAAAGGATAGTCCTGCTCAGTTTGTCCACCAAAATGTTGGACCTTCCCAGGATGTCCGTTGCTATCAGAAAACGGTTGGAGATCACCCAGTCCCACACTCTCACGGCCTCTCGACAAAGTGGGCAGGACCTGGTTCCCCCCTGTTTGTTGATATACCAGACCAGTGACACATCGACTGACTGAATCGCAATAGTTCCCAGAGGAAGAGAAGCATGAAGGGCCTGCAATGCTAAAAGGACTGCTCTCATCTCCAGAACACTGATATGCAGAACAGTCTTGTTTGGGGTCCTCGTGTCTTGGACAGTCGTGCCTGAGTAATGCCCCCCCCCCGCACACTAGATGGGAGGCGTCCGTGGTCACCGTGGCTTGGGGCAGAGGTGTAACAAAGGGGCGTCCCTCTCACAGATCCTGGGATTGAAGCCACCACATGAGAGAAGCTTTGCACACCTTGCTTAGAGGAATCGGAAAGTCTAGGGGCTGGTATAACAGAGACCACTGAACTTGTAACGTCCACTGTAACACTCTCATATGCAGACGTGCACAGGGAAGCAGATTTATAGCTGCTGCCATGGACCCTAAGGCTCTCAGGACTAACTCTTCTGGGGATGGAGGAGTCTGAAGAAGTGCCGAGACATGAAGGGTCAGGTTCCGAAGTCTGTCTGGGGTCAAAAATATCCTGGCCTGAAGAGAATTTATTCTTGCCCCTATGAAGTTCAGAATCTGAACAAGTTGAAGAGAGTACTTCGTAAGGTTTATTGTAATACCCGATAGGTTCGACAACTGAAAAAAATAATTTCTGGCCAGCACAAGTTGATGCCTGGTGGGGGCGGTAAGGAGCCAATCGTCCAGGTACGGGAAGACCTGAATGTCCTGAAGCCTCAGGTGGGCCACTACAACTGCCATGACCTTGATAAACACCCTGGGGGCTGTGGCGAGATCGAAAGGTAGGACCCTGAACTGGTAGTGACTGGCTCCTAGCCGAAAGTGGAGGAACCTCCTGGATTGTCTGTCCATCAGGATATGGTAGTAAGCATCCTTGAGGTCTACACAGCACATCCAGTCTTCCTCCTGCAAGAATGGCAGGATGGATTGTAATGTGAACATCCGGAACTTCTCCTTGGCAATGGACAGGTTCATCGTGGATAGGTTGAGAATCATCCTCAAGTCCCCCTGCCTTTTTTGGCACCAAAAAGAACCTGGAATAGATGCCTGATCTGGACTGGTCTGGGGGAACCAGCTGGATTGCTCTTTTGTCTAGAAGCTTTTCTATTTCCAAAGCTGCCGCCTCCCTTTGAGTGGATGGGGCGTCCAGGAGGCGCCTTGTGGTTAAGGGACTGTTTATGAAGGGAATGGAATAATCTCTGGATATTATTCGAAGCACCCAGCTGTCTGATGTTATGGACTCACACTGAGCTAGGTGCTTCGAAAAATGCCCTGACTGTCTCCAGAGTTGAGCAGTCGGGCAACCCCTCAGGGCTGCTGCACGGGTTGATCCGAAAAAGGTTCTCATGGCCCGAAGTTCTTCAGTCCCCCCTCTGCTTCTGGGCCGGCATCCACCTTGTCCCCCTCTGCCTCCAGGGGAAAAGGAGTCGTGAGCATTCCAAGAATGAGGAGACTTCCAGAACCACAACTTCGGCCCTCGCTGGTTCCTGGTAAAGGCTCTTTGAGGGTTGGAGAAGCGGATCCTGACAGCGTCTTCCCTTCCTTCTCACTCTGGACTAGCGTGTCTTGGACAGTCTTCCCGAACAGGGTCGAACCATCAAAAGAGGCATTCGCGAAGGACGCCTTGAAAGGTTCCAAAAAATCGCAAAGCCAGAGCCAGGCATGACGCCTCGTGGCAATACCGGACCCGGCTGCCCCAGCGGCTCCCTCAGTGGCATGAGAGAGTAAATACATGGACATATTTGTAACCGACTTAAGAGTGGCCATACGAGCAGAGAATTACCATTTATCCTCGGCCGAAATGGACTCTGGGGGAGACTGAGTACTCTTTCACAAGGTCGCACTGAAGTCTAATCACGTGGGTCATATAGTTCAGTACCCTTATGGCAAAGGTAGCTGACGCATACGTCTGTTTTCCAAGACGATCCATCGCCCCTACACGCCTTGTCCGAAGGAAGGACCGAGGAACTTTTCTGGGCCAGTTCCTTTTTGGTGGCCGCTGCCACCACCGTGGCATCACCTGGGGAACCCTTACTTCATGAAGGCTTGTCATTAGGAGGGCTCAACACTATCTGGCTGTTTTGGTATTGACTCTACAGTGTCCGGTTCCTTCCAAGTTCTGGTGGTAATGAGGTCCACCAGAGAATCAGCCGGGCGGGACACCCAAGAGGTAGATGGGCCTGCGTCGAATGCCTCCAGAAACACAGACTCGTCCGAGGAAGGCTTTCAGGCGGACCAGCCTCCCCTCTGGCGGAGAATTTTCATTAAGTCTCTGAAGGAGACGTCTTCGGGGGGGTGATCTGGGGGAGCCTTCCCCTTTCTCCAAGTCGGTATCCTCAGTGAGGGACTCCGAGGAGTCCATGTGCCTCCTCTTGCACTGGCATTTGCGAGGGACCTCCTCGGGGGGACTCTCAGTGGATGGCTCACAAACAGTCTCGTATTCCTCGAGGGGAACCGTCTGGGGCGTATCAGACACAGGCTGTCCCTGGGAGGACTGGATGATAGAAGACATGCTCAACTGCAAGGGAGCAGGGGTGAACTCTGAGGAAAGAGTGAGGGGTCTCGATCCTCCTGAGTACCCTTCTCCACAACTAAGACCGAAGAGGAACCAGCATCCCTGAAACTGGTGGAACGAGTAGCCATGCCCCTCGGATCTGACAAGGGGATCAGAGCAGAGCCCGGAACAGCTGGACCCAGAGGAATGGTATGCCCTGACCACAACAGAGCCGACGATACACTAATCACCTCGGATCAGACGTCCAGATCTCAGCTCCGAAAGCTCGGATCCAACATAGGATCTGATAAACTCGAGGGCATGGCCGGCACCTAGGTTGGAGGCACCATCAGCAACAATGCCAGATTCCGGGGCTCCTTGGATCCAGGGACTCCAAAACCCAGGGATGGATCAGACAAGGAGCTATCAGGGCGAACATCAAAGCTGAACTCCCTGCTCCAGCGGAAGGGGGAGCCAGCAATACTCCCATCTGCAGTTGAGTCTGCAGGACCCTTATCATCCGGTCCACGTCAGCTTCACAGAAGCTCCTTGTGGATCTGGAGGACGCCGCAGACACCGGCCAGGAGGAAGACCTAGAAGTGGGCCAAGCCTCCTCCTCCAGCTCCAGAGAGAATCTTGGAGAACAGAGCAGAGGGGAAGACGGCCTAGTAACTTTTTCAGGCGTGGAGACCACTTTAGCAAGGAGGGCCGACGGATCAGAGTCCGCTGGTCTCTTGCGACCCCTCTCCTTGTCTCTCTCTCTCTTTTTCTCTTTGTCTATCTTTCTCTTTGAGCTTCTCCTTCCTGGCCTCTCTATCGCCCTGTTTTGAAGTGCGAGTGCGAGTCCCGGACAGGGGAGGAGTACCAGAAGCTTGTACAGCCACAGCTGTGGCTGAAAAAGAGGAAGAAGCTTCTGGTTTGGCTGGAAGAAGACCAGACGGAATCAGCTTGGCCCTGCGTGAGGGTTGAAGGCTGCACAGATCTTGCAGCCCGAAGTAAGGTGGGGAACCCCTAAAAACACCACACAGAGTGTGACCATTGGCCGGCGACTGCTTAGGGAAACATACTGTGCATTTAGAAAATGTTGGCTTTTGAGACTCCGACATAGAGCTCCTACAATAATCAAGACTAACTAGACACACACACACACACACACACACACACACACACAAGGGGAGGACTACACTAGGGGAAAGTGTTTACAACTTACTTTTTTTTTAATACAGTAAACCCAAGGGAGAACAAGGGGAAAAAACTAACTACACACACACACACACACACACACACACACACACAAAGCGCACAGCTAAAATTTGATGAAAAATCCCACTTTACCTGCCTGGAGCTCAGAGATCATGTCTTGGTGAAGCCGCAGCAAACAAGATCTGAGGATTGGAAGGAGGTTGCAGTGTAGTATGGGTAAGGGGGAGGAGCTTTAGCTTGGGAAGCTGCCGGCTCGGATCCATAATGGATCCGAAATCTACAGGTTGATGATCAAATGAAGTTAACTACTTCAGATTCTACTCTTTCCACAGCTCTACTGGCAGCCCATCAGATCTGGAAGATTTACTAGATGCCTGCTTACTTAGGCTTTTATTTCCTGTACTGCAAAATATTCTAAATGGTTCTCAGCCTTATTCCCACCGACTCCTGATAATTCCAAGTCTGGCAAGAATTTTACAGTTGTCGGTGGGTGGCATCAAGCTACTTATCAAATAAGATACGGCCATAAGCTAGTACTCCAGTGTCTTGAGATCCTTTAAACTCTTCCATAATCTCCTGAGTGCCATCCCCTCAGATCAAGTTTACTACTGACAGGGGACAAATATTTTGAAAACAGTATATACATAATAATTTGTATGGAGATGGAGGGAGGGATGGATGCATCAGACAGACCTTGATGACAATGATCCACCATTATGGGTTAAGTTCATAACTTTTGTATCCTATTTCATCAGTCTGTCCTACTTGATACTGGAGGCAGAATCCCAAGCCACTGGAGTTCCCAAGTGGAATCATGACAGGATACCTTTAACAACCTAAGCTCTGAATGTTGCTGCTGCACAAATGTCAAAGGAGGAATTCCTGAAAAAGGTATTAGAAGTTGTTGCAGCTCTTGTGGAGGACCTTGTTGCTTAAGTGGACATATCTGACAGCTATATGAACAGTCTCCGTTTAGAAACTTTAAAGCCCACTCTATTAGATGAAAATGAGATAAACAATTGAGCATCCATTTTGAATGCTTTAGCCCCGTTAAGGGATTTGTCTCCGGCCATCTTCAGTGTGCAGCAGATATTCCAGTTTGAATAATTTGATAACACTGGAAGATTAACAGTCTGCTTCACCACGAACTGGAAACAAAACAGCTCACTACCACACAAGGAAATAAGCCAGTGATTTCCTTTATATTTTATTAAAATTATAGTCCAGTCCAGAAGTAGATCCACAAAATAAGCACACACACTGGATCCTTGTGAGATTAACAGTCTGGTTAGTCTCAGAGGCCACCATCTCAGATAGCCCTTCCACAAGTTACAAAACATGTTCCTCTCGCTGTTTTGCTTTTCCCCCGTTTTTTTTTTCTTTTGTCACCTTTACAGACATCCAGATGTTATTATTGTCCACTAACAGAATTTGTTATAACTAGTGCATTTAACCAGACACTTCCTGTACTACTGGGATGGTGAACAGGGAGTCAAAAATCATCACCTAGCAGGACAGCATCATACCAGAAGTTCCCAACATAAAAAGAAGTTGTGTCTTACCATAACGTTCCATCTCAGTTGTTGATCTTCTTCCCTGATGGGTTCAGTCAGCCTTATACCAAGATTGCATGCACCAAAAACTCTCAAGCTAAGCTGCTACCCGCAGTGCCCTTTGCTCAGTTACCTCAGATAGAGTTTGCATGCAACATATAGAGAAAGAATAAGCCAGAGGCCATCGCTGCGCAGAAACCGTAATATACCACGAAGTCCCAGAAGATCCACCAGGAACCTTAGGAGGGGGTCGGTGGGAGGATGTGATGACTGGAAGATAATCAACAACTCAGATGGAACGTTATGGTAAGACATAACTTCTTTATCTGAAGTTGTTAATCTTCTTCCTATTCATCACTGATGGGACCGAGTCCCCAGCTACTTGGAGAACCTGGGTGGTCCTTATGGAAGAACATTCCTGAGAACCACTGAGCCAGAGGCTGCTCTTTCCCTGGAGATCAGATACAATTTGTAATGCTTGATAAAAGTGTGGGGCTTAGCCCAAATAGCAGCTGCACAAATGTCATCCATGGAGGTCCTAGAGTGGAAGGCAACAGATGCTGCAATAGCCCTAGTTCAGTGAGCTTTGATTTGGCCCGGCTTAGATCCCTTCGTATGTGAAGGCAATGCAATCCCTGAGCCATTTAGACAAAGTAACCTTTGACACTGCACCTCCCATTCTAGGGCCAGCAAAGGAAACGAAATGCTGGTCTGACTTGCGGAAAGGTTTAGTTCTGTCCAGATAAAACCGTAATTGTCAATGAACATCCAGGGAATGTAGGCAGTATTCTCACTTGTTAGAGTAACTTGGAAAAAACACAGGGAGCTCAATGGACTGGTTAATTGAAAAGTCAGAAACCACTTTGGGGAGAAAGGATGGATTACTTCAAAGTGATACTCTGTCCTTATGAAAGATCGCATAAGGGCTCTTGGTAAATAATGCTTGTAATTCCGAAATTCGTCTTGCTTAAGTTACAGCCACCAGGAATAAGGATTTCCATGATAAGAATTTTAGATCACAGGTGGCAGCCAGCTCAAACGGGGGCAGAGAGCCTGCAGAACCCCGGACAAATTCCATGCCTCCACCGGCTGTCTGATAGAAGGCCTGCTGTGAAAAATATCCTTGAGGAAGGTCTTGCAAAGATGAGAGGAGATAAGTGGTACCCCTTCAATCCCGTTATGGAAGTTGGAAATAGCTGCTAGATGGACTGGGATGGCAGAAGCCGAGGCACCTTTGTCTAATAGCTCAGCCAAATAATGAAGAATAGTGGCTACAGGGACTGAGAACAGGTCTAGCTCCTGATTACGTGACCAAATAATTTATCCCTGTAAAGTTTTCTGGTGGTTGGTTTATGAAAAGCCAAAATAATATCCCGGACAGGTGAAGAAAGGGTTTCCTGCCTGGCAACTAACGGAAGTGGAGAAACCAAGCTGTCAGACTGAGGGTGGACAGATTTGGAGGAGTCAGCCCTTGTGGGTGAGAAATTAGGTCCTGACAAGTGTCTAGGATCCAAGGAGGTTGTAACAGATGAGGTCGAAGGAAGGGAAACCACACCTGACGAGGCCAGAATAGAGCGATGAGGATCACTTTGCTTCTCAACTGAAAAGTCTTCCGTAGAACAAGAGGAATCGGAGGGCAAGCATAAAGAAAACCCGTGGGCCAATTGTGGACTAGAGCGTCTCTCGGTGACTCCCCGAGAGGGGGAAAGAGGGCAAAGTAACTGCTGCATTTTCTATTTGAAGGGGAGGCAAAAAGGTCGCAGCATGGCCTTCCCCAGTGACTGAAAATTTCCGTTGTCACACTCTGGTTGAGAGACCACTCATGAGGACGAAGTATGCATCTGCACAGTCTGTCCGCAATCACGTTGGAGCTCCCTGAGATGTGCGTTGCGATCAGGAAGCAGTTGGAAGCCATCGCCCACTGCCAGATTCTCATGGCTTAGTGACAAAGGGGGTAAGACTTGGTCCCTCCCTGTTTATGTACCAGACCACGGACATGTCTGACTGGACTGCAATCATTCCGGACGGAAGAATCATATGAAAAAGCTTGCAACGTCAACCGCACAGTTCTTAACTACAGGACACTGATATGCAAATTGACTACTACATCGGACCACGTTACCTTGGACTGACTTTCCCTGGAAGTGCCCCCACACCATCAGGGAAGCATCCGTGGTCACCATAGCGCTGGGCTGTGGAAACTGAAAGGAACGACACCAATGATGTTCATCTGTACTCATCCACCAGAGGAGATCTTGTTTGCAAACGTTAGTGATGAGAATCTCTGAGCTCAGGGGGTGGAGATTGGGTATCCACTGGGCCTGAAGGAGCCATTGTTGTAATCTCATGTGTAGTCTGGCTAAGGGGACTATGGGGATGGCTGTGGCCATAGATCCCAAGGCTTGAAGAATCTCCCTTGCCAACACCTTGCTTAGGCAGAGTAACGTGAACCTGTGCCCTGAGTCTCTGAAGCCTGTGGAGGAGGAGTGAGATTAGGCTTGACTGTGTTGAATACTGCCCCTATGAATTCCAGTTGTGATGGCTGAAGGTTTGATTTCTGCCAGTGTATGGTGATGCCTAATGACTCTGCTAGAGCCAAAGTGTAGTGGAGGGCCCTGACCAGAAGACGCTTGGTAGTGGCGGAGAGGAGCAAATCGTCTCGATATGGAAACACTTGGAATCCCTGAAGTCTCAGATGAGCTGTTACCACCTGCAAGACATTTCGTGAACACTCTGGGAGACGTCGAGAGACCGAAAGGTGGGGCTCTGAATTGGTAGTGATTGGCTCCTGGAGCGCTTGTCCATCTTGATATAGTAATATACATTGCAGAAATCTAATAAGCACATCCACACACCCTCCTGCAGATGGGGGGGGGGGGGGTGGGATTGAATTATGACCATGTGGAACTTGGTCTGTACTACTGATTTGTTTAGATGACTGAGATCCAGAATTGGCCTCCAGTCCCCTGTCTTCTTTGGCACGAGAAAGAATCTTGAGTAGAACCCTGACCTGCACTGATCTGAGGAGACCTTTTGGATGGCTCGTTTTTGAAGTAGCTTTTTTATTTCAGAAGCTGCCGCCTCCCTTTGACTGGGTAGGACATCGGGAAGAGATTTCGGAGGTCTTGGATAAGATATTAGTGGAATATGGTAGCCTCTGGTAAGGATTCTCTGCACCCACTGATCGTTCATAATGGATAGCCAGGCAGCTTGGTGCAGAAAGAAACGCGCCCCGACTGCTTCCAGAGGAAAGCAATCGGGCAGCACCTCATGAGCGCTGATATGGTCTATCTGAGAAGGAATCTCTGGAGCCATGGTTCTGGGGACCCCCTCTGCCCTGAAAGGGACTTATTCCATTATTGGAACCACCTCTGCCTCTGGAGAAGTTCTCACCACGTGCGTCTCTGAAAGGGCCTTGAGACTTCTTGTGCCACATCTTTCCGCTCCTCTGATTCCTGGAGAAGGAACGCTGAGGTTTGGAAAAGCGTAGGCCAACAGCAGACAAGGTCTTCCCGTCTTGCTCGCAACTGGCTAGTGTATCCTTGACCTTAGCACCAAACAGAGCCGAAGGCTCAATAGGGGCATTTAGAAAGGAAGACTTGGAGTCCGCGAGGTCAAAGCTGCGCATCCAGGTGTGATGTCTCATGACTACACCTGCACCCGCAGCTCTAGCTGCTCCTTCGGTTGCGTGTGACAGCAACCTCATGGATGAATTAGATATGGATTCTAGGGTAGGCAAACTGGGAAGCAACTTAATCTCATGCTCCATCCGATACTTGACCCACGAGGGTTCCTGAGAGTTCCGAGATAAGATCTCTCTGGAGCCTCGTAAAATGTGCCATAAAGTTCAGAGACCAAACCGTGAAGGTCTCTGACGCAAAGACTCGCTTCCCTAACCTGTCCACTGCCCGGGACTCCCTGTTGGGCGGATGAACAGCAGGACTCTCTTCTGCAAGGTCCTTTTTCGTGGCCGCTGCCACCACCATAGAGTCCACTGGCAAGACTCTGGACCAATGGGGTTGATCCTCTGGAGGGGAGAGTACTTTGTCTGATCTCCTGTGGATGGCCTCAATGGAGTCGGGGTTCTTCCAGGCCTGTTGCATGAAGAGTCTAACCAACTCATTGGGGGTGTCACCCAAGAAGTAGAGGGCCGAGAGCGAAAGGCCTGCAGGAATACGGATTCCTCTGAGGAAGGGGTTGAGGACTTCGTCACCCCTTTGTTTCAAGATTTCCATGATGTCCCCCCAAAGGTGACATCAGGGGGCGACCGTGGGGACCCCTCCCCATCATCATAGTCCGTATCATCTGTGAGGGACTCCTCCGGGGAGTCAGTGTGTTTCCTCTTGCACCCCGGTTTCTGATGGGTGTCTGTGTCGAGGAAGGAATTCCTCCAGTAAAAGTTGGATAAATGAGCCTTGGAACTGAGGGATCCAAGGGACAGAGTAAGTAGGGGTTGCTGGAAAAATAGACCCAAAGCCAGGAGTGGGATAGGGTCTAGGTGGATTTGAGATTCCCCTAGCAGTCAGCAGCTAATCAAAAAGGTGTACCACATCCAATTCGGGAAGGCTCTTGGTGGATCTCACTGATGCACCTGAGGGGGAGTCAGGCCGGTCCAAAACGGGGCTGCAGGCTTGTCCGGCAAATGGGTCCACATTGGATGAGTATTGGGTCCGTGGTTTGTCCCAGAACGGTACAGACTATTCCAATTTTGCAACAGGTAATAAAGGTATGGTCGGAGCCGTGAATGGGCTCGGAGCAGAAGTCACTATAGGAGTGGATGACAGGAACGGTTCCAAGGTCATTGTCAGAACAGATAACGTAGTCGAGATGGGCAAAGTCAGTGCCGATAAAGAAGTGGATACACTGGTCGGTACAGAGGACATAGGCGGTGCCACAATTGTCGGTGCCGGGGTAGGCGCAGGCTAGGCTACCTCAGTAAACTTCATTGGAGCCGAGCTTGGAGCCAATGTGGTAGTCGGCACAGAGGAGGCAGAACATTGTTCAGAAGATGACTTATGGGCCTTGTGCTTATGACCTTTACCTCTGTCACCAGCCGAAGAGGAGTCCGATCAAGGGAGTTTCTTGACCAAAACAGGAAAGGGTGAGACCTCCTCTACAGAAATGACCTCCGAAAATGGCAAAGCAAGCAGGCCCTTTAAAATAAGTTTGTTACAACGTTCATTCAGCGTCCGCTGACTGAAACTAGCACAGATATCACACAGGGATTTCACCGACAAATGCGGAACAACCAAACAGTAAACACATTCCTCATGAAGGTCACTATTCGGCAGTTTACCACTGCAAGAAGAGCAGTGTTTAAACCCCGTAGTTCCCTTCTTTTCACACATCCTAGAACACACTCTCGCACACAAGTAAAAAAAGAGAGGAAATGAAGGAGACAGAAAGCAAATACCAACAATGGTAACAAGATACCGTAAAGGTAGAAAGTTAGAGATACCAAGAAATTGCCAACAATGGTAAGAGAGAAATACCTGTGGGTAGAGCTGCAGCAATATAGACAACAAGAACAAGTTATAAAAGAAGAAAAAACTTTTTTAAACTATTAAATATATCTGAAAAAAGCACTTGGCTGGA
Source organism: Protopterus annectens (assembly GCF_019279795.1). Classification (NCBI taxonomy): domain Eukaryota; kingdom Metazoa; phylum Chordata; order Ceratodontiformes; family Protopteridae; genus Protopterus; species Protopterus annectens. Next base: position 248,316,039 of record NC_056742.1, read on the forward strand.
GAGCTCGTTAAAACGCTGCTATACGGCTGCATGGCAAAAGAGATCCGAGTTAACTGAGCAAAGGGCATTGTGGGTAGCAGCTTAGCTTGAGAGTTTTTGGTGCAAGCAAGCTTGGTATAAGGCTGACTTGGTTCCGAGACCATCAATGATGAATAGGAAGAAGATTAACAACTTCAGATAATGGATGTTAACATGGATAAGGTACTGGAACAATAAAGCTGGCTGCTGATGTAAGAAATCTAACTGCACCATGTATTATCACTGCACTGACTGCAGAATGGGAAGGCTGAAATATGTAAATATAAGTTAAGCTTTGGCGCCAATTTTTTTAACAAGCAAATTGTTCTAGTGCTGTTTTACACACAGAAATCCCCTTAACTATAACACAGAAAAGTGATTTGGTAACTGGAACAGCAGAGTAAGGGAGTGAGCAGCCACTCCTAGTTGAATTTCTCACAAGATAGCCAAGCCAGATGTTACACCCATGACCACAAGTCTGTGCAAAAGCACACTGGCTGGGAAAGCTCAAAAAATACACCAAAAAAAGAAGGGGTATGGAGGAATAGAGCAGCTACTGCAGCAGCGATCATTCAAATATCTACTGTTATAAACTTACTTATACAACTGTACTACATTCTTCAAAATGATCACTGCTGCAGTAGCTTAAACTATGCAAGTAGATTATTACAGCTTAGAACTGGTAGGTGGAAGGAGAGCCAGGAGCCCCTGAAAATGGTCCTAGCAAAGCCCATCCTAAACCAGGAAAAAGAAATCGAGTTTACAGTGCATTGTAAATTTATGCAGATGACCTAGTTGCTGCTTCTAAAATACTTTGAAGCTCAACACTTTCCAAGAAGACAGAGGAGAACAAGGCCCTGGTAGTGTGCCTTGACCCTGTCTGAAATAATTCTGTTGAAGTGGACAAAGTAATAGCGCAAGAAAACCATTTAGAGAGTCTGCTGTGACACAGGTTGTCCCTTCTTACTCTCACAAGAAATGAATTGATTGGAAGATCTTAAAGATTTTGTTGTGCCAAGCCAGTATAGGAATCACCTGAAGCAGCCTATCTTATTTTAAGGTTATGTGAAGAAAAATGGGAAACAGACTGGCTTAAAATAAACTCAATTATACAATTCTTCCTCTAAAACGTGCACGCTGATTGGCCAGCCCAACCAGCGTGCCAGTTGTAAATCCCTCAATATACTAACGGAAAAAGGTCCGGTCGCCCGGACTTTTTCCGTTAGTATAAAACACTATCTCGCTATGTTAAAAGAGTTTAACATAGCGACACAGGTTTAAAAAAAGCAACGCAGTTCTCCGTTGCTTTTTTTAAAGCTGTCTCGCTATGTTAAACTCCTTTAACATAGCGACACAGTGTGTAAAAAGCAACGGAGATCTTGCGATCTCCGTTGTTTTTTTTTTTTTTTTTAAACCTGTCTCGCTATATTAAATGGGTTTAACATAGCGAGACAGCTTTAAAATAAGTAACGGAGATCTCCGTTGCTTATTTTAAAGCTGTCTCGCCATGTTAAACCCATTTAACATAGCAATAAAAGCAACGGAGATCTTGCGTTCTCCGTTGCTTTGCCACAGCTCTGATGTACTGAGTAGGCATGCGCAGTACATCAGAACTGCCGCGGAATACCAGATAGCTGCGGAAGGGCAGCAAAGAGGCATTATACAATGCCATTAAGAAAAGTAATTATTTCTTTTTCTTAAATAATGTCATTGTACAATAGCAATAACCCACTTCTGGGTGTGGGTAATGCGGGATTTAACCACGGTTGTCTTTGTTTGGTCGAGGGCTTAAGACCAAACCACGCCAACCGTGGTTAAATCCCGCATTACCCACACCCAGGCATGGGTTATTGCTATAATACTACTTGGGCATAAAAGGATTATCGCTGAAAGAAACCCCCTCTCTGAAAAATGAAATAAGGTTGACTCATCTTAGCCTGCAACTCAGATTGTTCTGACCTCTGCAAGAAGAGCATCAGCAAAACTGTCTACCAAGTCAAGAACCTCAAATCAGCCAAATGAGCCAGTTCAAATGGAGCAGGTGTTGGCTTCTGTTACACAAAATAAAGATTCCAAAGAGGAGCCATCAGATTTCTGGGAGTCTTCTTATTTAAAAAAAAAAACTTTCAAAAGCATTTTCACATGACAATGCATTAAAGAAGGGAATCCATGAACAGTGCGTCAAAAAAGGCTTCAGAAATACAATATTTTACTCTATTGACAATAATGAGTTTAAGTAAATGCTCATATACAAACAATTCAAGATTTTTTTGGAAGCTGTTGATAGAATTCACATGACAGAAAATAGATGCATCTTAATGCATGTAATGTCTGAATCATATTAGCCAAAGTTTTTGATTTAAATGAATGTTAGAACATAATTTTCTCTCCTCTTGATTTCTAACATTAAGATTATTTGAATGCTATTAGAATACAAGTGTTATATATTACATAGATCTATATAATAGTATGAACAGTTTTTTTTTTTTAAGTTTATTTTAGTTTATATGATGCTGTTTTACCAAATGTGTAGTTTTGTCTCGATAGATAATTGAATTGAAAACTGTTAACCTCAGTTAAATATAACTAGTATTAAATTGATAAGGTGGTAGCTGAGGTACTGCTGCTTAGGGTAGGGGGTTAACTTGAGTAGTAAATACTGCTCTAAGTTGGAGTTTTCAACTCCAGGCGGGATGCAAGGTTTAATCCTTACATTATTTTCACTTGTTCATTGTTATATGTATATAGTTTTGACATCCACAATATATTTTGTACACTCATTGTCACTACAAACAAAATTGAATCCTATACAAAATCCCATAAGAGATTTAATAAATACAGCTATATTTAAAGGTACACCTAAAAGAGGAGATGTAACATTATTTATCTTGTTATTTGTTATTTCGATCATAAGATTCTTGAGTTTTAAAAATGCCAAATGACATCTTTAAAAGGAATTTCTTTAAACATTAATGGATTGAATAATCCGTGTAAAAGGGCAAGCCTAATAAGATACATTAATCTACACAAGGCCAATCTAGTCTTCCTGCAAGAAACCCATCTCTTGAAAAAAGATATTGATAAACTAGCCACTAATAAGTATACAGTATTGGTTAGTTCAGAGCACACTCAGAAAAAAAGAGGAGTGGCTATTTTATGGAATAAAAGTATGCCCATTCCTAAAACCATCAAGTCTTATCAGGATGACAAAGGAATGTTTTGTATGGTTACAATACAAACTAATGGGAAGACTGACACTTTAATTAATGTATATTGGATACCTGGAATTGGTATTAATACAGTGAAACATCATATTGATAAGATCATATCATTCTCTGTAGGGGATATTATTTTAGCTGGTGATTTTAATTGTATACTACATGAAAGTGATACTACCACTATAAAGAAAAAGAGAATTACATCTAATGCAAAACATTTAAATGATTTTGCTAATTCTTATCATTTGAATGATATTAATATTCAGATAGAGTCAAAATCATTACCATACACCTTTTTTTCTAACAGATACAAAACTTATTCAAAAATAGATAGGGTCTTTATTTCTAACCAGATGGTAACAGATTTAATTAATTCCAAAATCATTTCATGTCCTATATCTGATCATAACTCAATTGTTTTTGAATTCATGATAAAAAATACTCATAATGTTCAGATCAAAAGGATACCAGCATACTTAACTCAGCTAAAAGACTATAAAGAATATATACTTTCAGAAGTACAACATTTTCTAGACATAAATAATACTCCTGAAGTCTCCATTGTCTATGTTTGGGATGCCTTAAAATCATATCTATATGGACAAAGTATCAGATGGTATAATAACAAAAGGAAATCTTGGGATAAGGAATTGTTAGATATTCAAAGTAAACTAGACTCTTATAAACATAATAATAAAGAAAATATTATGGGCAAGAAAGTTATTGAAGAAATAAACAAACTAAATGAGAAATACAAAGAAATTTTAACTCATAAAGTTAAAATAACTTTAGAGAAATACAAGTTTTTGTCTTATTCAATAAGCCCCAAATACTTACATAGACTTAAAAATAAAACAAAAGATTGAATAAACAAAACCATATCAAAGAAATCTTTTCTCTAAGGAAAAAGAAGAATGTTTCTAGTATACCAGAAATACTGGATGAATTTAGAAATCACTTTCACAAGATTAACCATAACAAAATTAACATGGAACCTAAAGATAAAATAAAGGAGTTTATAACCACAAACATGAATAAAAGCTTAATAAACAACAGATTAAACTATTGGACAAGAGTATTTCATATACAGAAGTTATTACACAAATAAATAAGCTTAAATCAAACAAAGCACCGGGTAATGATGGTATTATACCAGAGATATATAAAATCCTTTCTAAAACTACATATTCATTAATACATAAGGTTTTATTCTGGCCCAAACTGAGTTAATAACCCCCATCTTGGCAATATACATTTATTTCACCAATTTTAAAACCTAATAAAGATCCAACTAGATGTTCTTCATATCGACCCATCTCATTACTTAATGTTGATTATAAAATGTTTATGAGTATTTTTGCTGATAGATTGAAGACAATTATCCCCAGCATTATAGACATAGATCAGACGGGCTTCATTGTAAATAGAAATACTTTTGACAATATAAGAAGAACTTTAACATTAATTGATTTTGCAAATAGGAAAAAGAAAGATTTAACACTTATTAGTCTTGATATAGGTTCAGCATTTGATTCAGTAAGCTGGGACTATCTGTTTACCTTACTGAAATGCACAAATTTCTCTGATGCATTTGTAAATTTAATTGAGCATTTATACAAAGGAACGCTGGCTTATATTAAGGTAGGAACATATGTTTCACAAAATATACCCATTCTTAAAGGTACAAAGCAAGGATGTCCACTTTCTCCACTATTATTCACTTTAGTAATGGAGCCTTGGGCTAATTTGATTAGAAACAGTACTGACAGAGGGTTTTGAAATAGAAGAAAATACAACATCAAAATTCAACTTTTTGCAGATGATGTTCTAATTACATCAACAGGATCCAATTCTTCTATGCAGTCTTTATTTGATAAAATGATGAATTTTAAAAGTATTTCTGGTTTAATATTCAATGAAGAAAAAACTAAAATACTACCTATATATACACGAAAAAATACTCTCATTAGTGATTTTACTAAATATGTACCCAACTCAGGTCAGATAACTTATTTAGGTATAATACTATCTAAAGATATTAAATCTATTATATATAATAACTATAATACCTGTTTTCTTAATATACAAAATCTTTTAATACCTGGAATAATATGTTTTTACTATGGAGGAGAGACTTACAATTATTAAAATGATAATATTCCCCAAGATTTTATACTTAATACAATCAATAATACTTTCACCTACAAAAATAACTATCAAGAAACTGAACACACTAATGTTAAATTTCTTATGGGCACCTAATAGACCTAGGATTGCATTAAAGAAACATACTAATAGCTGGTCTCAAGGGGGTATTTCTTTTCCAGACTTTAATTTATATATTATCTCTTCTATTATAAAAGTTATTACTTTATTAATAGATCTGTCATATGTCGCAAAATGGAGAGATTATTGGGAGCTAATTAGTATGCACTTCATGAAAATCTCCTTAACACATAAAAATATGATTATAAATAACTCCATGTTGTGGTTGCTAAAGGAATTTTGTACTTCACCTATTACACCTAAACATATGGTCTGTTACCCATTAAATATTATTATTAGTTATCGTAACTTTATATTCATGCACCCTAAGTATAGGGAATGGAATTTTATTGTATTCCCTATAATTTATACTCAGGGTATGCTTATGTCATCTACTTCTGAAGGAGCTCATTTAGCTATAGATAATAATCTAAAGTACTGGTATCAGCTGATATCTGATAATAAAGTTAAAAATCTAGATTTCTTAAAACAAGAATTTGATCTAAGAGAAACTTGCTGGTTAGAGGTTCAGATCTTTAGACAACATCTCATTGATAGAATAGATCTAATGTCTATAACAGTTAAAGAATCTATTCCAAAACTGATTGATTACTTGATAATAAATTTACAGCATAAAGTTTCTGATAAAGGTAAACTTTCATATATACATAAAATTATCAGACAAGAAACTTTTTACAATGTAGATTCATACTGGAATTATTTCACCACTATTAATGGGGACCCACCAACTCAACAAGATAAACAATATATATTGGAATCTGCTTATAGAACTACATCTTCCATTGTCTGGAGACTTTATACATGGAAATTTTTACATAGATCTTTTTATACACCTTTGATGATGAATAAAATTAATAATAAAGATAATCTATGTAAGAGATGTAATGTAGAAATTAATGCTGACTGGGCTCATATGTTTTATGACTGTATGAAGTTGAAAGAATACTGGAAGTCAATTAATGAATTTTTGCAGGCTCTTTTTACAGATAATTTCATTATTTCTAAGTCTCTTATATTATTCAACACACCTGTACCTCAATGTGTTAAAAAGATTAAGCTTCCCTTGTTATGGTCTATCCTAGCAGTGGCTAGGAAAATAATAACTAGAAATTGGATTTCAGATACACCTTCGTTCAATGAATTTAAAAATGTTATGAATATAATGTGTCATATGGAAATAAGCACAATTAGAATGAGAACAACTAGAAAAACATCACATTTTATTGTATGGGATAATTTACAAAATTTGTTAAAAAAATTCTAATTTCAATAGCACAGTATTTTAGTTTAATTAATTGATCTGATTGTAGTGGATGTCTTTGTAAATACTTTAGTTGTTTTGTTGAATATTATAATAATATCTACTTTTAATTATTTGTATAAAATTGTTATGATATTTCTCTTATATGTTAAAACAATAAACTTGTTTTGAAAAAAAAAAAAAAAGGCTTCAGAATGTTCTTTTGGAATCCTAGCCTGTATAGGAGATCTCTTACCAAGGTCAGAGTGGTTGAGAGGTGTTGACTCCAACTCTTAGCTGAGGTATACAAGTATCCTGTTTTTTTTTCCGATTATTTATACAGTTTATTGTTTCTAGCAATCTATATATAGCACTTTTATTGTAATCTGCACGGGTAACTGATTTGTTTGCAGTTAAAGCATTCTGTATCTTTACAAATCTTTACCTGTTTAAAAACTTTCATTTTGTGGCTTTCTCTAGTGCTTTGTAGGCTAATAGCTGCAGGCTAGTGGGGGGCTGGTTCTTTTTTTTTTTTTACAAAAACACAAAAGTTCTTCTGGTATTTAAGCCCCAACTTTTAGAGAGTTTCTGTCTATACACACTGAGCAGAGAGGCTGATAGGTGTTGACTCCAACTCTTAGCTAAGATATATAAGTATCCTGTTTTTTTTCGATTATTTATACAGTTTATTGTTTCTAGCAATTCATATACATCACTTTTATTGTAATCTGCACGGGTAACTGATTTGTTTGCAGTTAAAGCATTCTGTATCTTTACAAATCTTTATCTGTTTAAAAAACTTTCATTTCGTGGCTTTGTAGGCTAATAGCTTTAGTGTCCCCACCCATCCTCCCTGTTGATGTGTTGTGTTATACTTGGTGGCTTTGCAGTTGCCCGCCACCACTGTAAATCTGATCTGGGACACTCCTCCCAGTCTAGTGTCATTATCATTAGCTCATTCTACCCAATACAGAGAGAACACTTGATAAGGCCTTCTGTTTCTCCTTTTTCCCTTGCAAAAAGGTTGCACTGCATCTGAAGTATTTGTATGTTTTAGCTGCTTTTCTGTATATATAGACTTCTCTGTATATGTAGACTAGCTACTTATTCTGCTGTATTACTGCCACTTAAATTGTTTTTCAGTTGTGCACTTGCCTTGCTTCATTTAAAAAGTTTTAAATTGCTAATTTTTTAAAGTTTTAATTGCATTTACTGTTTAGGACTACACACTCAAGTGTATTAGACTTTTATGTGTTTATTTACTGTATTATTGCATTGTTTAACCAGTTTCAACAAAAAAAAAATACCATCTTGTTTGCTCATTTCCCACCCTTTCTAGCCAGTCCATATCCCAGGCCTTGCTTGTCTCAGGACTTTATTTTCTGTGCTCAGAGCTATCCAGACCTTGCTGTGGCAGAGGGAAGTCCTACTGCCTACCAGTGGGACTGGTGAGCATTGTGCTGCCTGTCTGGTGCTGGAGGAGTGGTTTCCAGCTCTGAAGTTGTAATTTTGTTGGCCTTTTTGGGCTGATTTCTGCCCCTTTCAACTTTCTGGCTTATAAACGTGTATGTTTGCACATTTTTCACATCATACAGCACTACGAGGCTACAGTTAAACTATTGCAGGTGCCAGAAAGTCTGCTCTTCAAATTTTCCCTTAAAACTAGCTGGTTTCTCAGTAGTAGCACTAAAATCTGAACCCCTGTGACTAGCACTTGCTCTAGAACCTGCTGTAAAGCACTAGGAAGCCTGAAACTGATACAAGCACTCAGCTCTCCTTGTCAATAAGGAGAAATTAATCATAGGCACTAAACAGCCTACAACTGCGAAGTACCTTGCAAAGGTAAGGGAAAACAGCTCTTAAACCTTACAAAAAAGCACCCAAACAGGCATGTCCAAGGGTCAGCTTCCGGTGGTTTCTCCTGTCCACCTGGTGAATCTGGGCATACTGTGGCAATGCGGCAACTGCCTCATGTACACAGACAATCCTCTCTTCCTACAAACCAACACTACAACCTGCGAGAGATACACTTACATAGCCAAACTGGAAGCAACGCTCTCTCCAGTCAAGACTGTGCTAGACAGTCAAGAGGAGAAGGCTAACACCTGCATTACACCTCTAGCAACTCATAGCCCTTCAAAACCAACACCATAAACTCCCACACATAGAAACACTAAACCCACATATGCGGAGGCCCTTAACATTAACCTGCCCAAGCAACAAGGACCTCCGAAGCCGAAACACAAACTAACACCAGTCACAACCAAAGTGACACATAGCTCACAACACCAGTGTGCCACCCAGCAACAGCCCCTAAGGCAAGACAATGTACCCAACATTTTAGTCATAGGTGTCTATAGTCAGGCACACTGATGTCCCACTCACCAGGCTGAACAAGGAGAACATTACGGTCAGCTGCCTGTCGGGTGCCAGGATCCGCCACATAATGCATGCACTCAAGTCACTCCACAACAAGTACAAATATGACTCAGTCATTGTCCATGCTGGAGTAAATGACTTGAGACATACCTCCCTGGACTACGTGAAAAGAGACATGGAAGAGCTCTTGGATCATGTGACCCAGGTAGGTATGACCCTAGCCCCGAGTAGCATCCTGCCTTCACCCAGAATGATACCACAGTATAAGGACAAAATGATTGACTTCAACAATTGGCTAAGCTTCTGGTGTCATTCAAAGGGAATCCAGTATTTGTCTGCCTGGGAAGACATGATCGACAAACCACGATGCTTTGCCAGAGATGGTCTGCACCTGTCACCCCTGGGATTCAGGTTACTGGCTAAAGCTCTTGCCACCCCTATAGTGCCTTTTTTTAGGCAAGGTTCAAAGGATAAAACCACCACCGCAACAGATACAAGCATGCAAAATCTGAAGGTAATGCTACTCAATGCTAGAAGTCTAAACCTCAAAATGCACTCTCTCGAGGCACTCCTAAAAATGGAGAACATCGATATCTGTGCGGCGACTGAGACCTGGTTCAAGGCTCCAGAGACCACCCCTGCAATACCAGGCTACAATTCTTACCACACTTTTCGGCCACAAAACCAAGACCAAAACACTAAAGGTGGAGGAGTGTCCATATTCACCAAGGATATTCACACCTCCAGGTTAGTTGCCCAACACAATGCATCTGAAATTCTCCAGGTGCAACTAACACTAGGTAAGACTGCAATCCAAACTGTAGCTTGCTACAGATCCCCCACCATACCCCAAAATTCTCACTACACCTTCTTAAACACACTGGAAAATATTAAGATACAGCCAAACACCCTAATACTAGGTGATTTCAACTACCCTGCCATTAATTGGGAAAACTACTCGGGTACCAACTCCTTTTCCCAACGGTTCTTGGAATTCATAAACTCCAACGCCCTTGATCAACTAATCCATTGTCCCACCAGGGGCTCCAATATCCTAGACCTGGTCATTACCAACATGGGAGATAGATGCCCCACACCAGTGGTCACCCCCCTCATTAGTCATGTCTGACCATAAGCAAATCACCCTTGACATCCACATCCCACCCCCACCCCTCAGTAAGGAAACCTCCTTAAAAAACTTCTCCAAAGCCAACTTCATGCTACTGAAGTCAGACGTGGCAAACTTCACAACACCCACGCAGATGGGATCTGGAAGTTCGACTGCAGATTCCTACACTAAGGCACTGTACGAGCACATCCACTTGTGCATGAATCGTGCCATCCCAAATAGAACCAAGATGCTCTTCTCCAAAAAAAGGAAACCAATCTGGTGATCCCCTGCTATAAACAAACTATACAACAGAAGGAAGAAACTGTTGTAGAAAAGAGGAAAATCCCAGAATGCAAAAAAACTCCCTCACCAGCCCCAGTAAGAAGCTGAGATCCCTCATAAAATCCTCAAAAGCTAGTTACGAAAATAAAATTGCCAAAGATTCCAAAGACAACCACAAGGCATTCTATAGTTATGTCAAGAATCTAAATGGCAATGCTCAGATCTGCTCTGAGCTACAACAGAATGGCATTAAATATACTGATCCCAAGGATATTGCCAATATCCTGGCAGATCGATTTAGTGCCAACTTCACTCTCCTCTCACCCCCTAAAGGGCCCATCTCAATACCAAAAGATTGCCAAATTCTGATAATCACACCCACACAGATAGAAACAGCACTCTCCAAAGCTAAGAATACAGCATCCATGGGACCAGATGACATCTCAGGCTGTGTACTACATGAACTACAAAATGAACTGGCACCCCATCTAAGTGTCATGTTTAATCATAGCCTCACCTCAGGCTTCATGCCCATTGAGTGGTGCACAGATATAGTTAATCCCGCTCCACAAGGGAGGATCCACCTTGGATCCCGGGAACTACCGTCCCATCAGTCTGACAAGCCTGATCTGCAAGGGCATGGAACGCATTATCATGGAACTTCTAAACAAAGACACTGGCAACCTCCAGACACTGGACCCCACCCAGTTTGGGTTTGTGAAGGGCCGATCTTGTCTCCTGAATCTGACTGACTTCTTCGAGTCTGTCTCCAGAGCTGTGGACGAGGGTAAGGAGGTCCACACAGCCTATCTGGACCTCACCAAGGCCTTCGACACCAACCCGCACTCTGGAATCATAGATAAACTTACTAAGCTGGGCATAAATCCCTACGTCACTCGAGTTGCCAACTGGCTTACTGAAAGAACCCAGATTGTAAAAGTAGCAGACTCCAAATCCAGCTCCAGACAAGTGATAAGTGGAGTACCTCAGGGTTCAGTCCTGGGACCACTCTTGTTTGGCACCTATTTCTCTAAAGTACAGGCTAACACTAAGGGACTCTGGCTAACAAAGTTTGCAGATGACTGCAAACCGGGAGCCATTATTCAATCTCCAAATGATGTGGATATTCTACAAAAGGGCCTTACAGAAACACATGCCTGGTGCCAGAGCCATGGGCTCAAGCTTAATGCCAAGAAATGTATAGTCATCCTCTTTGGAAAAAAAAAAACATGTACCCATGAACTACCACATAGGTGGCAGGACACTAAACATTGAAAGTGTGATGAGAGACTTGGGGACACAAGTGGACAGTGGTCTCACTTTTGATAACCACCTCGCCACAACAGTCAGGAAATCCTTCTACGTGGCACACCATCACTAAGGGCTTTTCATCCAGAAAAAAGGAGGTCATTGTCCCACTGTACTCATTCCTCATTAGACCCATTATAGAATATAATGCCCCATTTGATATGTACCTCACAAGACATCTGCAACAGTTGGAAAGGCCACAGAAATACCTAACTAAAAGAATCACAGGCCTAAAGCAGATGTCATATGCTGACCGTCTAAATAAACTCCAGCTATACTCTGTGGCATATCATCTACTCAGAGGCGATCTCTGCTTAACGTAAAAGGCCATGTCAAACTCTGAGCTGTTGGACATGCTCCAGTTAAAGAAATCCCAATCCCTCAGAGCCACATGCTCCAGGGATCTAAACCTTATCACAATGAACAAAACATGCTGGAGGGATAGGTTCCTGACCCAGAGACTCCCCATACTCTGGAATAGACTGCCCATACATGTCAAGCAGAGCACCTCATTGGCCCTTTTCAAAAGGAACTTTGATGATTGGATGGGAGATAGGAAATTCAACCCGGGGATCATGTCAGTCGCCCTGCTACACAGGGGCCCAGAAAAGTAAATATTGTAGGAAATAATTTCCAGGGAATTGTTATGGCTAGGCTTGCATAGGCCTTAGGGCCGATAGCCTAGTACCAACCTATGAGAGATTCCTGACACTTTGGGGAAAAAAAAAAATCTATGAAGAGAAGCATGTTGTCCGAATATGGAAAAATGTGAATACCCTATAGCCTACAACGGGCTAGGACAGGAATAAGGCACTTTGTGAACACGGAGTACTGTATAGCCCAACGGGTAAGGCAGAGAACTAATAATGTGATCCAGACACAAAACCTTAAACACCTGAAATGTGCATGAATAGCAATATGATAGGCATCTTTTAAACAAACCTAAGGTTACTAAAAAACTCAAATGAAGATGAAGATGTGAAGTGAAAGCATTTCAAACTTGAGCACTATCCCAAAATTGGTCTCCAGGATTTTTCTCTCTTTCACACTGAAAACATTTTTGAATAAAATCCTTTGCCCAACTGGGAATGAGGAATTGCTTCTATTACTCCCAAAGACAGCATGAGATGTAGGAAAGGGGGGAAGAGAAGGGTGTGGTCTTACAGATAAGGAAGAATCTCCTGGAAAGGAGCAATTTCCTCCCACTGCCATCTATATCCTAGATGAATCATATTCAAGACCCAATTGCCACCAAAGAGAGAAATGAAAATTCAGACTTTATGGAAGGGGGTAAGGGACTGCCAGAGTTGGGAGGGGGGACACAGTAAAAGTTTAGAAAAGACAGAAAACAGTGCAGTTTGTCTTAATTATGCAATTACAGAGGAAACAAAATTCTGTGCAGTTACAAAGGAAAGTATAATTCATTATTCAGAGTAATCTTTAGCTACCGTTTGGCTTTATCAGCCTTGTTATTTCAGACAGTTGAGTCTTCTTTGGATCTTGCTGGATTGCTACATCTACTTCCACTGTATGCAGCTACTACATAATAAACCACCTTTATCAAAACTCTAAGTAAAGACTTGCATTCTGAAATGTACAGTTCATTCAGTTTTTCCACATAAAACAGAAACTGAAATATTTGTTATTTATCCAGTATAGCACAGGGCAATTAAAAGAAGACAATTACTCCAGTTCTTATAAGCAGTCCTGCAGTGGTTCAAAGTCCCAGAAACACAGAAGGGTTTCCTATGGGAGTGGGTTTGTGTGTGCAGTGTTCAGCTCTGGGCGGACTGGTGTTCATACCGGTGACAGACCACATTAAACAGCTCGGAGGGGACAGCTCAACAAAGCTGATGCAGGCAGATGATGAGGCATTACATGCAAACTTTGTAAGATCTTCAGCAAAGAACAGGGGAATGGAATGCAAGACTGCAGGTACATGGGATGAAACTTAGAACAGATAAAACAGTTGCAATGGCAGTAAATGGGGGTATGACATCTCTCTTCAGGGATAGTAATCAAGAAGTCTCAATCCTTACCATTGACACTGGTGAGGGACGTTCACTTGGAACAGACCACCCTCTCCTCCTCCCAACAAGTTCAAATATATGTGAGAGATGCAACCATACAGCCAAACTGGAGGCGGAGCTCTCTCAACTCAGAACTGGTGCAACCAGTCAGGAGGAGAAGGTAACCTCACACATCACAAATCCAGTCTCACATAGTCCTATCACAACAGCAAACCAAACACAAACATACTCGGAGGCTCTAAATAAAAATCTGCCTAAGCAGCAGAGACCTCCAAAGCAGACATCCAAGCAAACACTACCCCAAAACAAACCACGTGCAACACATAGCTCACAAAGTCAGTGTGCCAAACAGTCACAGCCCTTAAGGCTAAATAACACACCTGATACACTTGTAATAGGCGATTCTATAGTCAGACACACTGACGTCCCGCTCACCAGGCTGAACAAAGAGAAGGTCACAGTGAGCTGCCTGTCGGGCGCTAGGATCCGCCACATAACACAAGCACTCAGGTCACTCCAAAGCAAGTGCAAATATGACTCCGTCATTGTCCATGCTGGTGTGAATGACCTGAGACGTACCTCTCTCGACTACGTGAAAAGAGACAGAGGAGCTCTCTGATCATGTAGCCCAGGCCAGTATGACCCTGACCTTGAGCAGCATCTTACCCTCACCTAGGATGATGCCACAGTATAAAGACAAAATGATCGATTTTAACAACTGGCTAAAAGTTTGGTGTCATTCAAAGGGGATACAGTGTCTGTCAGCCTGGGATGACATGCTCGACAAGCCACGTTGCTTCGCTAGGGACGGCTTGCACCCGTCACCCCTGGGGCTTTTGGATATTGGCAAAGGCTCTTGGCACCCCCATAGTGCCTTTTTTAGGCAAGGCTCAAACGACAAACCCACCTCCATAAACAACACAATGAATAAGAAACTAAGGGTAATGCTGCTAAACGCCAGAAGTCTAAACCTCAAAATGCATGCACTCAAAGCCCTCCTCAGTATGGAGAACACGGATATCTGTGCAGTGACAGAAACCTGGTTCAAAGCTCCAGAGAGCACACCAGCACTACCAGGTTATACCTCATATCATGCTTTTCGGCCCCAAAACTCAGACTGATCCACAAAAGGTGGGGGAATATCCATATTCAAAGATACCCACACCTCCAGGTTAAGTGGCGCTGCACGAAGCATCAGAGACCATCCATGTGAAACTAACAGTGGGCAAAACTGCTTTTCAGTTTGTAACATGTTACACACCACCCTCTCAAAATCAGGAAACCCACTCGGCTTTCCTGAGAACACTGGAGAATATGAAGATCTCTCCAAACACCATTATATTGGGTGACTTCAACTACCCAAACATAGACTGGGAGAATTACTCAAGCCCCAACACCCTAGCCCAAAGGTTCCTAGAATTTATAAACTCAAATGCTATGGAACAACTAGTCACCACTCCCACAAGAGGGGAAAACATACTTGACCTAATCATCACCAACATGGGGACTCTATTCTCCATACCAGAGGTATACCCCCTCATTGGTAAGATCGGACCATAAATTAATCTCACTGGATATCCACATCCCGACCCCACCCCCAGCCCAGAAAACCACAGTGAAAAACTTCTCAAAAGCGAACTTCACACTTCTCAAAACTGAGGTGGAATCCTTCAAGGCCCCCGGGCAAGTGGAAACTACGGCTCAAACTGCAGAATCCTATATAAACGCATTCTATGGACAACTCCAGGAATGCATGGATCACGCTATTCCCAAACAAAACCAAGACCCAATCTGCCAAAGGCAGGCGTCCAGTCTGGTGGACCCCAGCCATAAACAAGCTGTACAACAGGAGGAGGAAGCTACTACATGATGGAGCAAAATCCCTAAAAGGGAAGGCATCTCTGATCAGTACTAGCAAAAAACTACGATCCCGCATAAAATCCTCCAAGGCCAGCTTTGAGAGAAAAATTGCACAGGAAACTAAAGATAATCACAAGGCCTTCTTCAGTTATGTTAGGAACCTGGGATGCAACTCCCAGATATGCTCAGAGTTGATCCAAAATGACAAAAATACACTGAACCTACGGACATTGCCAACATCCTGGCAGACCGGTTCAGTGCAAACCCCCCCCCCCCCCCAAAAGAGCAAATATCTATCCCAGCAGAGTGCTGCCTCCCTAACATCTCAGATGCTCAGGTGAAAGCCGCCCTCTCCAAAGCAAAACACACAGCATCAATGGGACCAGACGGTGTCCCGGGTTGTTTCCTACATGAACTCCAAGAAGAACTAAGCCCTCACAAAGCTGCTATACAATCTCAGCCTTACTACAGGATATGTGCCCAAAGAATGACGTACAGCAACAGTGGCCCCACTCCACAAAGGTGGTGCCTCTACGGACCCTGGAAACTATCGCCCCATAAGCCTGACTAGCCTAGTCTGCAAAGCTATGGAGAGGATCACCATGGAACTCAAAGACACTGGGGACCTACTGACACTAGATCCCACCCAATTCGGCTTTGTTAAGGGCAGATCCTGCCTCTTGAACCTGGTCGACTTCTTTGAAACAGTCACCAAGGCCATAGATGAAGGGAAGGTAGTCCACACAGCCTACCTGGATCTCACAAAAGCATTCGACACAATACCCCACTCAGGCATCATAGATAAGCTATCCAGCTTAAACATAAACCCCTATGTCACTAGATGGGTTGCAAACTGGCTCAAAGACAGAACCCACAGAGTCAGAATTGCTGGAGCCATGTCAGACTCGAAACCAGTTACAAGTGGCGTCCCACAAGGCTCAGTCCTGGGACCTCTCTTGTTCGGTATATATTTTTCTGGGGTACAGGCTAACACGGGAGGACTGTGGCTGACCAAGTTCACAGATGACTGCAAACGAGGCACCATAACTGACTCGCCAGCTGACACGAGCATCCTTCAAAAAGGGTCTCACGGAGACGGATAACTGGTGCCAGAGCCATGGCCTAAAGTTAAACGCCAAAAGGTGTATAGTCATACCCTTTGGCAAAAACAAAGTGCCCACTAATTACCACATAGGTGGTAACCCATTAAGTATGGAGGAAGTAATTAGGGACCTGGGGACCCAAGTCGATAGTAATCTCTCCTTCGACAACCACACTGCCAAAGTGGTTAGAAAGACCTTCTATATAGCCCACCTCATCATGAAAGGATTCCCATCTAGATCAAGAGAGGTCATCGTGCCCCTTTATTCATCCCTCATCAGGCCCATAATAGAATACAATGCCCCATTTGGGATATACCTTACCAGACACCTGCAGCAACTAGAAAGACCCCAAAAGTACCTCACAAAGAGGATCAAGGGACTCAAACAGATGCCATATGCTGCTCGGTTAAAAAAACTCCAGCTCTACTCAGTTGCATACTGCCTAGTTAGAGGCGATCTATGCCTGACGTATAAAGCTATGCCTAACCCGGAATTAATGGACATGCTCCACCTCAGAAAATCTAAATCCCTTAGAGCTACGCGCTCGAGGGACTTGAACCTCAGAACAGAAATAAATAGGACATGCTGGAGGGACAGATTCATAACCCAGAGGCTCCCTTCGCTCTGGAATAGAATCCCAGTACATGTTAGGCAGAGCCCCTCACTGACTCTCTTCAAGAGGAATCTTGACGAGTGGATGGGAGATCGTAGTTCTACCCTGGGGATTACTTCTGTGTCACTACTAGACAGAGGCACAGTAAACTAACCTTAAAAAGGGCACAGTAAACTCAATTCAAAGGGTGGCGAAAGCCAAACACACTCTGGCTAGGCTTGTAAATGCCCTAGGGCAGACAGCCTAGTATGAACCTATGAACCTATGAAACAAAAGTAAATACACACAGTATTTTCATATGCAGCCCTCAGCATCAAGCACAACATCCCTTAAGAGCACAAAGAGAACACACTCCTGCCCTGGGGCTGGGTCTCTCTCTCTAGGCCCCAAATAAGACTCCCCACTAAAACAGCTGTAGAGCTGAGTCCTCAGCCAAGTGTTCCAAGTCCTCCACCACCCTCTCTGTGAAACCAGCGCTTTGTGTCCCTGCTTCAAGTAGCTGACATACACACACTGAGATTTGATTTGCTCACACACACACCTGGGAAAGGCTGGCACAGATTAACCAGCTGTGCCCCTCTGCCCAGACTGTGAGGTAGGTACTGCCACCAGACACTCCAAATCCAGCAACTCTAAAGTTCTTACCAGGGTATCCAATTATATTTAAAATTAATACTACTACAAATGGTAGTATTTGACCAATGCAGGAAGACTTTCAGAAGCTGCCACAGTGTCACCAAATAAATATAAATACTCTCAAACGTTAAAATATTCTCTAAAAGACCTACCACAATAAAAAGTTTAAATATACTTAACACATAATAAAATAATGTGAAACTACTAAATATCTATTTACAATAAGCACCAAAGTTTCAATCACAGGAAATATTAAAAATCACAGAGGTGGACAGATTCACACAGACAAAAAAACAATACTTAACTAATCTCACTACAATTTCCTAACTGATCGAAATAATTACTGTTCCCTGGTTGCTTACTAAAGCAAGGCAAGGTGAAGTGAGTGAGTGATCCTTCTTTGTCAGGTTTCTAAAACAGACTGCTCTCAGATTTCTGTCTTATCTAGTATTAAAGCATCATTTCAGTGCTGCCTTACAGAATGACATCACATATATCTGGTCATCTGACTCCTGGTTCCCACACTACCCCCTTTACTACCAACTGAAGAATTAATTTTTTCAGAGATGCACTCAAATACAAAATGGCACCAGATAAAACATCTCCACTAAGATGGGGAAACCTTTAACAAAATTTTAGATATTCTAAATATGCACCTAAGAAAATGCATCAAGATCAACCCACCCCAACCATGGTTTACTCAGAACACAAAACAGCTAATGGGAAAAAGAAATAAAGCTAAGAAGTGGCACCAACGCCAGGACCACACCTCAGGCTTTCCAATACTTCAGCGCTTCTGCTTTTTGCAGAGCCTGGGACAGGGCGATGCCATAACATAAGACAGCCCATCATACGGCCCCTATGAGAGTCTGAGTGCTGCTTAAGGGGAATCTCCCTTAAGGGTGATAATCTTAAAATAAAACTTAGCATAGCATGGACAGTTAGGGACCTCGTGCTATGACCCAAAACAGAGAGAAGAATGATGGCCCTTACGGTCAATTTGCCTCCCACACAAGGAGCAATTACTGACTTTTGTAAACACGGACAATTTAGAAATAGCAAGCAAAATATGGAAGGTTCCCAAAGGGGTACTAATCTGTGATGATATGGTAGGTCAGACAGACGAGTCTTGTGCATCAACCTCAAGGCAAGAAAGAACTGTAGATGGAGATGACTGATGTACCTCATAACAGACGTATCCTGATGTCAGACGGCCAAGGAAATCCATCAGCTGGGGTATGAGGGGAAAAAAATATATAGTACTAAGGCCATCCACAAGCTTCTGCATGGCCGGAAGCCAAGAATAAGTACTGCAACAATGACTGCGACGAACATCCACTGTTGCCTGAAAGAAAATGGAATTACCAATACTAAGGTTTGGCGACATCACATCCCTGGAGAGTCCTTCTCAATGTTTAGAAGGATCCTGGTTATCACAGGAGAGGGTGGAAATGCCTGCAGGAACATCCTTGGCCATGGGAATGAGAAAGCATTTCTTTTCAAGGCCTCTATGTAAAAATTCCAGAGAATTTTTTAACTGCCTGTTTTGAATGCAGGCAAATGATCTACTTGATGTGTTCCCCACAGCTGGGCCAATTCCTGGAAGCCTCTCCCCATCCCCATACAACTTCAATTCAATGGGGTCTGTCCTGGTCCTGTTCAGCTCGTCTATTCTAATGTTTTTCTCTAATGGAATTTAAGAAGCCAGGAGGGTTAGAATGTTCTGAGGCTACCATAGATACTCTGCAAAGGGGTATGCCCAGTATTTCACCTGTTTAGGTATGCCCAGTATTTCACCTGTTTAGGTATGCCCAGTATTTCACCTGATGTACCGCATCACTAGTATAGGGCCTGGAATACACAGATGATTAGAAGCATTTACTAGAGCTATCATTTCTGTGGCATGTGCATTTTAGTTTATCCTGCTTATTCCAAAGAACTTGAACTTTTACAAGCACACAGGCGCCCACACCCAGGATACACACACAGGCTCCCATACCCTGGATACAGCACCCTGAGCAAAGCCGGAGGCATCAGTGGTTATAGATCAGTTGGGCTGGAAGTGAAAATGGGAGACCTGGGTTGATTGTCTCACCCCTAAAGTAACTCCTGTTTTTCAAACCCCAGCACTGGGATCTGAAATGATAGAGCGTTGGTGTAGAGTCCAAACTGATTTTATGAACCACTGAATTTTCGTCATGTGAAGTCTGGCCAAAGGAATCAAGAGAACTGTAGAGACCATGAAACCTTGAATCCTGAGATACTCCCTGGCCAATGTCAGTGTCTGAATGGAAAATATCAGAAACAGTTACTTGTAAAATTCCACTTTGTCCTGAGAAAGAAGAGAGTCACAACAGAGTTTTCAAGGAGATATCCAAAAAACACTATCCTGTGAGGTAGATAGACCATTTCTTTATGTTCACCAGAAATCTCAGCCTGAGAAAGTTTTTTTAACACAAGCTGAGACAGTCTTGACAACTTGAAAGAAAATCTGCAAAAATAAGACAGTAGTCTAAATATGGGAAAACTTGAATGGCCTGCAATGGGCTATTACAGGAGCCAAGCACTTTGTAAATGATCTCGGAGCTGCTGAAAACCTAAAGGGTTGAGCAAAGAACTGAAAATGTAAGCCAAACAAATACATTTGGAAAATAAGCACCTTTTAAATCCAGGGTAACTAGAAAGCATAGTGGTAAACAAAAGACATCTGAGACTGCAGAAAGCATTTTGAATTTTGATGTGAAGGTTTAAAGACATCTAGGACACACCTTCTCTTTGGCATCAGAAAGATTCTTAAATTAAAAACACCCCACCCCATTTGATCTCGGGGAATAAATTCTATAAACCCCTGAGAGAGCATTTGATCCAGGATAGGATTAAACAGGGGGTACAATTTGACTGATGCAGAGGAATCCACTGAAAAGGGGGAAAAGAATCCTACAATCACTTGTAGACTTTTGGTGCCACAGAGGATAGTGAAAACCTAGACTGTGATAAGTCTTTACTGGATAGCCAGAGATGGGAGGGGGAAGAAAACATGGTGGGGTACACAGTCGGTCTGTTTTCTTAGGCTGCACATGGTTTTGGGAGGAAACCTCACTGCTTTCTGATATTTTGCTTGACTGTGCCTTGCTTGGATGCTTTATTCCGTTTGCCATAAATGGAACCAGATATAGGACAGTTTCTATTGTATTTTAGCATGGAGGGTTGAAAAAATCTGGTTACCCAATAAACAAACAGTTTTGCAAGTTACACTTGCTCATTAACAGTAGATGTTCAATTTCTTCACTGCTACAGTAGCATATGGGTAAGTATCCTGCCAAGAATACAGCAACTGAGCCAGCTACCAAAAGCTATAACCACCTCACACACAGGCACATCATCAGTCTCTAGATGAATCCTTTCTAGAGGGAACTATAAAAGCAGCTAGACTGCAAGTCTTCAAGACTTTCTTGTCCCAAAACAGAAAAAGACTACTCATACTGAAACAACCAATGAAAAAATTCACCACCTCAACAGTAAAAGTTGTAACCCCCACCAGTAATGAACAATAAGGGGGATGGTGGGTGGGTGCAGTTACTACAGCAATGGAGTATTTAAATATCTACTGTTACAGGCAAGTGCAACTCACACAACTGTACTATGTTTATCATTCTCATTGGTGCAGTAACCTATGCGTAGATTACTACAACTTACCCAATCTGGGAGGAGACAGGATAATGGTCCAAAAGCCCCTGGAGAATGGTTCTTGCAAAGGCTGCTCTGGACCTAAAGAAGGGATCCAGTCTGTACTGCTTTGTAAATGTATTGATGGAGGACAAAAGTTGCTGCCTCTACAATGTTTCTATAGTCTACCCCTTTCTAATATGCCATTGAACAAGCTACAACCCTGACAGAATGAGTCTTATCCCTGCCCAGAGAAGTTTTGCCATGATGGTAGTAAAAAAATACAACATAGATTCATAGGTGTGTACTAGGTTAATGGCTCTGGAGTCTTTACAAGACTAGCCCATAGGATTACCCTGGCATCGTGCCACCCGACCTTAGTTCTCAGTGCCTCTGTCGAGTAAAGCTACTGCAGTGATCTCTGGGGTGAATTTTCTATTTCCCATCTACTCAAGATTTCTCTTGAAGAGGGCCAGTGAGAAGATCTGCTTGACATGTATGGCAAGTCTATTCAATAGCATGGGCAGTCTCCAGGTTATGAACCTGTCCCTCCAGCATGTTCTGTTGATTATGGTAAGGAGGACAGCAGAGGACAACCATCTAGAGATGGTACTTTTAGCCATACGTTAGCCTTTCTTAGTCCCAGTAAGGGAAATAAATAGCTATTCCGCTTTCTTGAAGAAATCTGTTCCATCATGGTAGTACCAGAGTTGTCCATGCACATCCAAGGTATGAAGAATGTGTTATGCCTAGTTTACAGGATATGAAGAGAAAACTGAGAGATTGGTGGTTTGATTCAAAGTGAACTCTAAGACAACCTGAGGCATGAATGTGGGGTTGGGGCCTGCCACGTGACCAGAACTCTATGGTACGATTTTATACAGCTGTACTTTTTCCATAACAGTAGGTGCCTTTCTCTTCACTGTTGCAGCATTCTTTGCCATAGGGATCCTCTGCCAAGGGCAGCCGGACATCCTAACAGTATATCAAAGTATTTTGGTTGTAAAGGGTACGCTGTACATCAAACATGCATCCTCCTCGCACACTGAGGAGGGCATAAAGGTGACATCCAGACATATCCTCAGAACTGTAAAGCCCCAGTATGAATGAAAGCCCAAGGACATAAGTAGTTAACAAGCACACCCAGAAGGAAAAAGGACTAAGGGGAAGAGGGAGGAAGCGAATACTGCAATACTGAAGAGGACATCTACTGTTATAAGATCTTGCACAATTGTACAATGTCCTTCCATATCACTGTTGCAATATTCTTTACAAAACGGAGTACAAAAACTCAGGAAGAAGATTGGGAGGAAGAAGGGCCAGCAGAGCCCTCAAGGAAATCATACATCATGGCCCTGACAAATCCAGCTCTGGCCCTAGAAATCACATCCAACTTATAGTGCTCAGTAAAGGTATGCACAGAATAAAGGTTGTTGCCTTAAGAATAGAGTTGGTATCCAAGTCCTTGGGGGGAAAAGAAGAACCAGAAGAGACCACAGCCCTAGTGGTGTGAGCATTAAGAGGAGGAGGAAGGCTCTTCCCATGAAAAGAATAGCAAAAAGAAATGGCTTTATATCCAACAGAAAATGGTTTGCTTGGAAACAACCAAACCTAAAGACAAACAATAAAAAGAAACAAAAAGCTGTTCAGATTTGCAAAAAGCTTTAGCCTTATCCAAATAATATCACAGTTGTCTATGCAAATCCAAGGTGTGCAAAACCTTCTCAATAACAGACTGTGGAGAAGGGGAAAGTAGGCAAATGAATAGACTGATTAAGAAACAATTCTTTAACCACCTTGGGCATAAAAAGAATTAGTATGAAGGGACACATTGTCCTTATGGGAAACTAGAAAATTAGGAACAGCCATGATGGCTTGCAACTCGGATACCCATCTGGTAAGACGTAAGGGCCAAAAGAACAGTCTTCCAAGGACAATGCAAGGAAGATGAAGCAGTAAGCTCAGAAGGCGCCAGAGTTAATTTTTCTAAAATAGAATTAAAGTCTCTAGACGAAGGGACAGGCTTCCTGGGAGGCCTAATTTGAAGGACCCCTTTAAGAAACTGGCCTCAAATCTAGAGACTAAAGGGGGAGTCAAAGACAGACTAGCAGAAATAGCGGATAGGTGGGGGCCTTAACCCAAGAATATGCCAATCCAACATTGAGCAATTCACACAAATGAGAGAACCAAAGGAACATCCACAGTAAGTGGATCAAGGTTATGAGAAAGACACCAAACAGACAACATCTTCCATTTGGATAAGTAATATTTCCTAGTAGTGGGATTTCTTGACCTCCTGCAGTACCCGAAGCAAATCCTCAAAGTTACCTGTAGGGGATCAAAATCCTATCACCCACAATTTCAGTTGAAGAGTGGATAGGTGGGATGGATGAGATATCTATTGCCTTATGTGAGAAGATCCACCCTGTGACGTAACTTGTGATGACTGCCCTTGGCAAAATGCAGAAGACAACAAAACCAACACTGTCTGAGCCAAAAATTAGTCACCAGCAATTTTTGGGAACATCCTGTTTTACCCTGAACCAGACTTTCAAAATGAGAGGAAGTGGAGGGGAAGGCATAAAGAAACATCCCCTTCAAAGAAGATGGTGTCTACAATCCAGACCAGAGGGCATGAGACTCTACCACAAAATAGAGGACATTGTCTGCTAAGAAGGGAGGCAAACAGACCTACTTAAGTACCCCACTGGTGGGCAATATCCAGAAACACATCCCTGTAAAGCATCCACCCATAGGATAGTGTTATGGACCTACTCAGAGAATCTGCCACTATGTTCTGATCTGAGGAAATGTAACCTGCCTGAAGGGTTACCAGATATTGGATAGCCAGCTCCCAAACCTGAAGGGTTCACCTGCATAGGAGAGAAAACCTTGTCCTCTCTTGGTGTTGACATACCACATCACTGTGGTATTGTCTGAGAATCTTGAGGGAACCAGGAAGAGAGAGAATGAAAAGCTTGAAGAGCCAGCAGAAGAGCTCTCATCCCAGACATTGGCGTGTTTATTATTCTACCGAAGGAACCAAAGGCTGCGTACCTTCAAAGGAGGCCCCTATCCCACGTCTAAGGCATCTGTTAAAAGTTCCTGAGAGGGGACTGGAAGTTGAAAAGGAAACCCTGGCTTGAGAGACAACTGATGACTCTACCACTGAAGTTCCATCTTGAGGCATGTAAGAAGAGGAACTAAAAAAAATATAAAGGATGAAAATGTTGAAGCCAAACTGACTTTAGAAATGACGGGTACTTTCTCATGTGGAATTTGGCTAGATGGAGCATAGGAATGGTGGAAGCCATGTAACCCAGAGCCCTGAGAAATTCTCTGGATGTGACTGAAGCCAGAAGAAGGGATTGAAAGAAAAGAAATGAGAGTTAAGGCCTTGGGAGGAGGCAGGGATGCCAGCATTAGAACAGTCTGGATCCTGCAACCCAGAAAAACATGATCCTTAGGAGTCGTCAGGAATGGCTTCTGGAAATTTACAGTAAACCCTAGGCTTTGCAAGAGAGAAATGGTAAAATGTAGATGCTGAAGTAAGATCTAAAGAGAAGGCCTGAATAAGCAGGTCATCCAGTTAGGGGAAAAACCTGCATCACTCATCGCCAGAAAAAGTAATCACAGGAGTAAGGCATTTGAAGATCCTTGGGGCAGTAGAGACACCAAAGGGCAAAGTAGGGAATGGAAAATGGCAAGCAATGGAGAAAAGTACAGTTTTGTACCTACCATAAATGTAGATGTTCGAGCGTTCACACTGCTGCAGTCATCACACTTGGGTTATCCTGCCGTCAGGCGGTCCCCGCAGTCGGCCAGAGTTCCAAAGTATTGGTCCGGTATCGGTTGCTGTCGCTTCTTCCCTGACGTCAGTGCGCCAGGGGTATATAAGATGCATCCAACGCCATTTTCTTCAGTTTTTCTTGCCCCAGATGTCAGGTGCCCCCCAACAGGTAGGCAATGCATATTGCTAATAAAAAATATACATATAAAAATAAAACAATACCTTCAGTTACAAGCAAATACACCACAAAGGTTGTAAAGGATAGAAAGGTATAGATAAATCCAGCTAGTTCAGAGGGGATGGAGAGTGGGTAACCTGGACTGCAGCAGTGTGAACACTCGAACATCTACATTTATGGTAGGTACAAACCTGTACTATGTTCATTGTGTTACACTGCTGCAGTCATCACACTTGGGTTGAATCCCAAAGCTAAGGATGGGTGGTGGAACTAAACAGGGTTTGGAGAGGTTAGTAGGCCCTGCAGAATTGCAGTGGCAAAGCCAGCTCTGGTTTTAGAGTATAGAGGTAAGTGATGGTGCTTGGTGAAGGTGTGCACTGAACTCCAAATTGCAGCCTCCAAAATATCCTTGGTACCCCTCTGAGGAAGGCTGTTGATGTTGCTGTAGCCCTGGTGGAATGGGGCCTGATGTTACCAGGGACAGATTTCCCATGGTGTGTGTAGCAGAAACGTATACAATGTCCTATCCATTTTGAAATGATCTGTTTTGAGATAGCTTTTCCTTGTGATCCTGCAGCATAGGATACAAAGAGCTGGTCAGATTTTCTGAAAGCTTTTCCTTGTGATCCTGCAGCATAGGATACAAAGAGCTGGTCAGATTTTCTGAAAGCCTTAGTTTTATCCAAGTAGTAACATAATTGCCTGCGAATATCCAAAGAGTGTAGGAGCCTTTCCCCTTTGTTCTGGGGGTTTGGATAAAAGGTGGGCAAATGAATGGTTTGGTTTAGGGCCACACTGGATACCACCTTTGGTATGAAGGAAGGGTTAGTTCATAAAGAGACTCTGTCTTGATGAAAGGCTCCACTGCCATTAGGGCCTGTAGTTCTGAGACTCTTCGTGCTGAAGTTATTGCTAGCAGCAGGGCAGTTTTCCATGATAGGAACTGTAGATCAGCTGTGAAAGCTGGTTCAAAGGGCGGTAGTGTAAGCTTTTCCAAAACAAAGTTGAGATCCCAAGTTGGTGTTGGTGCTCTCCGGGGCGGTCTTATGTTCTTAGCCCCTCTGAGGAACTGTCTTAGTAATGGATGTGAAAATATAGGAGGATCCATGTTGTACTGAGCTGAAATAGCTGAGGCGTGGATCTTAATAGATGAGAAGGAAAGTCCTTTGTGCAACATCTCAGTTAAATATTGAAGAATCTGAGGAATATTTGGGACAAGGGGATTTTGGCCTTTAGCCTGGTTCCAGGTGCAGAATCTTTTCCATTTGTCTGAACAGACTTTCCTGGTGCAGGGCCTCCTGGCCTCCAGAATGACGTCAATCACAGCTTTAGAGAGAAGTGTTGACTTGTTGCTTAGGCAATTTGCCATGCAGTCAGATTTAAAGTCTTGAGCTGGCTGTGTAGAATCCGATTGTTTTGCTGAGTGAGCAGGTGAGGAATTGTAGGTAAAATCCATGGTGGGCCTCGAGCCATGTTCCTTAGTATTGGATACCAGTGTTGGCGTGGCCAGTCTGGAGCAATGAGCATCATTTGTGGCCTCTCTAATCTGGCTTTCAACAGCACCTTTGCCAGAAGAGGCAGTGGAGGAAAGGCATACACTGTCAATGTTTTCCAACTGAATGAGAGGGCGTCCACTTTCCAATCTAGTGTGTGGTATGTCCTTGTGCAGAATTTCTGTAGTTGGTAGTTTTGGGGGGAAGCAAACAGATCTATGTCTGGGCTCCCCCATTTTTGAGTTATCATTGCGAATACTTGTGGATCTAGTTTCCACTTGTGAGGATCTATGATGCTTCTGCTTAGATCGTCTGCCAATGTGTTTCTTTCCTGGCAAGAATTGTGCTTGTAGTTGAACTTGGTAGGTCAGTGCTGTGTTCCACAAGGTCATTGCTTGTCTGCACAAGGGGTAGGAATGTGTGCCCCCTTGCTTGTTTATGTACCACATCACTGTGGTGTTGTCCGTCTTTATTAGGAGTTGTCCTGGATGTAGGAGGTCCTTGAAGGCTGTTAGGGCATTTTGTACAGCTAGCATCTCTTTTTGATTGATATGTAGATACCTATGGTCTGCAGACCATTTGCCCTGAATACACCGTCCTGCCATGGGCACTCCCCAGGCATAATCCGAGGCATCTGTTGTTATAGTTTGCCTGGCTGTGGGTAAGGTAAATGGCTGACCCTTGTTGAAGTGACATGCCTGAACCCACCATAGAAACTCCTGTTGAAGGCAGGGTATGAGTGGAATTATTGTTTCCAAGCTGTGGCTGTGTTGAGTCCATACGCTTTTCAGATACCATTGTAATTTCCTCATATGCAGTTTTGCAAATGGTATTAGTAGTATGCAAGATGCCATGAATCCCAAGGCCTGCAGAATTTTTCTTGCAGGGAGTTGGGTCTTTGTTGCCATCATTTTGAAGTACGGAGTCAGTTGTCCTTGCTTGTCTGGTGTGAGATAAGCCATCTGGGCCGTTGTATTTAAGCTGACACCCAGGAATATTATGTCTTGTAAGGGCACTAGTTTTGACTTCTTTTCGTTTACTGTGTTCCCTAGGCAACTTAGTAGGTTTTTAACAAACACCAGATGCTTTAATAGAATGTCCTTGCTTTCTGCTTGAATAAGGCAGTCGTCCAGGTATGGATATATTTGAATCCCTCTTTGTCTGCAGTATGCAATTACTGGTGCCAGGCATTTTGTGAAGACCCTGGGCGCAGTAGATAAGCCAAAGGGCAGTGCAGAGAATTGGTAATGGGTTGAACCTGCTATAAATCGGAGATATCTTCTGCAATTTTGTCTGATAGGGACATGCAGGTATGTCTCCTTGAGGTCCAACGTTACTAGCCAAGCCTTCTTGCCCAGCATGGGAAGAAGTTGCTGCAGTGTTAGCATCTTGAATTTGGGTACTTCTAGGTATGTGTTTAGAATTGAGAGGTCCAGAATGGGTCTCCAAGCTTTGTCCTTTCGGGGAACTAGTAACACTATTGATTTGTGGCAGGTTTGGCATTCCTTTTATCCTTGGCAAAGTGTGAAAGTGGAATCTGTATCCTTGAGATACAATATTTAGGACCCATTTGTCTTTTGTGATGATGTGCCAATTTGTCTGCAAAAAGTGCTAGTTTTCCCCCCAAGGGAGCTGCCAAGAGGGTTTTGCTTGGTAGTCTGAGGGGTAAGTCATTGTGTTTGTCTTCTGGTAGTTTGAGACCTGTCTTCTCCTCCTTTTTGGGTTGTGGCATCCCATTGTCGAGGCTGGTAAGATCCTTGTGACTGGCCTCTGCCCCTTAGGCGTCTGTATCTGCCACTCCGTGGTCTGGCAGAAGCTGGAAAGGACCAGTTTTTGGTTGGCCAACTTCTGCTGAAACAAGGGGGTTGAACCTGTAAAAAATCCTTGACCGTCTGCATAGATTTTGCCTTATCCTCCATTTTCTTTAAAACTTCTTCTGCTTTTACACCAAATAAAACATCCTGCTGTAAAGGTGCATCCAATAACTTTGCTTTAACATGATCAGGTAAAGTTTGTTCTTTTAACCAAGCATGCCTACGTATGACAGACCCTGTCACTGCTGCTCTACAAGAAGCTTCCAATGAATCAAATCCACATTGCAAAGTATGTTTTCCCACTTGTCTCAACTAAAACAAAAAAATGCTCACACATACAGAACAGCCTGATTACAAGGAAATGCAAGATTTGTTGCATGCAGCTGAACATCAGATATTGTTGATATTTCAGCATGTGAAACTAACAATTTAAGGCCTCATAGCCAGAGTAGCTGAGGTATATACTTTCTTTCCCCATCTGTCTAGTGCTCTAGAATACCTTTCAGAGGGCACAGGATTTTTAGCAATAGAGGCCTTAACCCCTTTGGGACCCTGGGAAATGATTTCTGGGTCAGCAACAGGGCTTTTATACAGGAATTTGTGTGAGTCAGGGACTCTGTAGTATCTGTCTGGTTTGGCTGGTGCAGGAGGTAGTGAATCTGGGTTAAGGCTAGATTCTCAGTAAACATCATTCACAATGTCTAACACAGGTGGAACAGCAAGTGGTCTGTGCTGGGGTAGCAAAAGGAACTCTCGGAGCCTTTTCTTAGAATCAGAGTAATTCTGGCTTTCCCAGTGGAAATGTTCCCTCACGGTATGTAAGGTTTCCCCAAAAGAGTAGTCTTCTGGGGGTGATGCAGAACGGATAGACTCTTCAGCATCAGAGTCTTCATAAGGGGGAAAGGAGTATTCCTGTTCCTCAGAAGAGTCTGAGGAAATTGAAACCTGGTCAGAGGAAGCGTAGTCCTCCTCCTGCCTTGGCCTTTTATCGGGAGGGGGATGGGAACCCCTGATTAGGGTAATTAAGTCTTCAGCCATCTTAAGCATCTGTTTCTTAGGCATGGGGCCTTGTACTGGAGACTGCTGTACAGTCTTCTTTGTTTTTAAAGGAGATTTCAGCTTTGCATAGGATTTAATAGTGAGTGTAGTCGGTCTGAAGACACCTTCTGCAACTGAAGGCGTTTCAACTGCACCGGAATCTCCTTCAGGCATGGAGTCGGAAGGGCCTAAAGGTAAAGGTTGTGGAGGCCTAGCAATCTCCGCTTATGAATTGGATGTCGCCTGGGGTTATAAATCAGCAGTCGTCAGGGGCTGCTTAGGCGCCTCACTGAAAACCGGAGAACCGGCGACTGGCCTAGCAGAGGCCTCGGAGTCTGGTGTGGGTCTCAGCTGTCTGTCCTTATCTTTGCTTTTTTTATGCAGTCCGGTCTTCGGTTGCTCCGACGGCATGGTATAATTAAATTTCTTACCAAAATAATGCCGGGCGAAATCAAACCGACGTTTAATAGTTCATTTATTAAAGCCAGCACAAAACCGACAACCTGTGATGTCGTGGTCTGGACCTAGGCAAGGAATACAATAAGAATGAAAGTCCTTATGAGGTATTTGCTTCCCACACGAAATGCAATTGTTAACTTTTTCTGACATCGGACTGAGGCAAGAAAAGGTTCCCCAACGGGGTACTTAGCTTTACTGAAGACTTCGGTCTGAAATTCGAATTGAAAATCTCAGGAGTCGGCCGACCGGCACTTGCGAACTGCTTCTGCTTCGGGCACTGCGCGGCAAGAAAGACTGAAGAAAATGGCGTCGGATACATCTTATATACCCCTGGCATACTGACGTCAGGGAAGAAGCGACAGCAACTGACGCCGGACCAAGACTTTGGAACTCTGGCCGACTGCGGGACCACCTGATGGCAGGATAACCCAAGTGTGATGACTGCAGCAGTGTAACACGATGAACATCTTAAAAACTTCCTGAAAGGGGGGTGTATATGAATGTGTACAGAAGCATCCTTCAGAGTCAGGGGAACTAGAAAAGCCTGAGAAAGGACCAGAGGAAACAAGGTTTGAAGGGATAGTATCCAAAAGGAAGGTACCTTCAAAAATGGTGTTTAGCTGAGAAAGATCCAGAATGGGTCTCTGGGTGCCTTCTTTCCTGGGAACCAAGAACATTCTGGAGTAAAATCTCTTTCCCTTCTAAGGAGTTGGAACTTCTTGAATTGTTCCTTGAGCCAACAGGCTATGAAGCACCTCTGAGGGGAAAAAGGGTATTTGTTCCCGAGGAAGCTGACAAATGCCCCAAAAAAGGGGAAGAGCTTTCTAAACTATACAACAACCCTGGTGAATTACAGAAAGAAACCATGACTCTTTGGTGACCTTGAAGGGACAGGGAAAGAGGAATGCGAATGAGAATAGAACAGTCAGAAAGCACCTGTTTTTTTTTCAGGAAAAGGCAGCTTCTAACTAGAAGTAGTTTGGGAAGCCTTAGCAGGAAAAGCACTTCTACCACCGTTTTTACGTTTGGGCAGACAGTGAGTGTCTATGAACAAAGGCAGGCTTATTAGGATAATTCCTCTGAAACTTGAGCACAGAGGAAACAAAATATGCTTCAGCTTCTGTAAGGCCTTGCCCTTTTCTTGCAGGGACTTAAACTCCTTAGCAGCAGCACCAAACAAATGTTTATTATCCAGAGGAGCATCCATCAGTTTAGCCTTGATATTATCAGGCAAAGGCTGAAGTCTGTGCCAGGAATACCTCCTTAAAGCATATCAAAAAGCAGCAGCATTACATGAAGCATCAGCTGCATTACAGCTGCATTTAATGGAATGTCAAGCTACTTGGGAGGACATCCCAAGCAAAGCAAGAGTAGAGGCCTTCCCCTCTGAATCACAGAAATCAGAAATAGCCTAACAAGCTTGAGAAAAGAGCCAAAATGTACCTAGTCATTTGTGTCCAACAGTTAACATCTCTAAATGCTAAGGTGCCAGAAGTATACCCCTTCTTACCCAGTCTCTCCATGGTTCTACTATCCTTATCAGATGACGCAATTTAGAAGGCTTAACAGAAGCCAAAGACACCACAGAGAGGTCAAGAGGGGGAACACTTGTATAAAGAAACTTGCAGTCCTCAGGTACTTTATAAAACCTAGCAGGTTTTTTGGGAGCAGGGCTTGGGAGTCAGGAGCTTGGGAAGCAGTGGAAAAGCCATCCAGCAATGTTGCAAGAACAGAAGAAACAGCAGAGGGCTTACGAGACTCCATTTGTAGAAGCTCACAGTACTACTTCTGAACATTAGATGCACAAGCACAGTTCCATTTGAAAAGTTCCATCACTCTGGAAATATCACCAAAAGAAATCCCCTCAGAGAGAATCAGGACTGATGGACTCCTTTTCCTCAGAACCATAATCAAGTAGCAAATGAATGTGGGAGGAATAAGTCAGGAATTCTTTATCAGAATTAGTAGCAGCTTCTTTAGAAAAATCCTGCTGCCTGGGCAGAAGACCCAGAACGAGCAGTAACAGAAACACCTTGTGGAGGTCTGAAAGCCATAAGGGGATTAAACAAGCCTCGAGTGAAGGTTTGCCATTCACTCTGAGGATCTTTTGGAGCAGCTGAAATATGTTTAGCTTTTTGCTTCTTTTTGAGTAGAACGTCAGCCTTAATTTTTGGAGGCTCCGACCCCTGACAGCACTCAATAATAGTAGTCAGAACCTATTCCCTGACAGAATTATATAAAGTAAAACTGTTTTCCCTCATAGTAAAAACATGCATCTGATAGAAAAATGTATAACGCTGGTAGAACAGTTTTTCTTTCACAGTAACGGAGATTTGGTAAAACTGCTTTCTATCATAGTAACAGTGTGATATTTTTTAGAGAGAGCATGTAACACATCTGGAAGTACAGAAAAGAAATATGCAGTAACCAAGTATAATTAGCTTAACAAAATGTGTTTGTGTGGAAGAAAAAGTATTGTACTTCTGAATGTTTTTGTAACAAATGGCACTGACAACAGAGACCTGTTGAAATATCATAAACTGTTGAATATATACAGATATTCAAGTGAATAAACCTGCTAAAGGGAAATGATTAACACAGCAGAAAAAGTTGCAGACTATAATATCAATGAAAGAACATTTCGGCCTGAGAAGTGTTTTTCTGTGAATGAGATAAGGATGCAGACAAAGAATGCTTCAATACAGGAAAAGAATATTTCATAGAGGACAAAGTCTGAAACTAGATCAAAACGACTGTAAAAAGACTATCTGGTGGACATTTTGTAATTTGAGTCAGCTGAGGAAGTCCAGTGTCTCTGACAGTGATCTGTGTTAGAAAAAAAATGTTATAATCTCAACAGTAGTGCTTGATCCGCTTGTTTCAATAAACCTTTCAGTACACGAATGTACAAAACCTTAGTCTGCCTAACCTGTTCATTCAATTTAATATTCTCTTGGAACACCCCTGGGCCCTTCAGTAATAACCAGCCGTGCTTCCCCCTGTACATTCAAGACAGATGTCTGCAAACCCTCCATGGATGTGCACTGCTTTGGGTCCATGGCAGCCTCCAATGCAGTTGTGGCAGAGGAATCCGAGAAAGAAACTGAATGATCCTCCGGGGCTTCCACCAGATGCGTCTCTTGAGACTGGTGAAAGTGATAAAGCCAAAGAATCGGATGACTTTCTTGTTTTTCTTCTTCGCAGATGGTTGCCCCTCCAGCTGGAAAGATCCTTCCATGGTATCCTTGGCCAATAATTTAAGTCTTTGGTTCTCATGGTAAATTGCAAGAGATGAAAGCAGACTCTGCAATGTCTTAGGGACAAAGGACTGACAAATCTCGCAAGATGTTAAGATCGTGGGAAGCACCTAAACAAAACACGGCTCATGACTATCTTTATGGGGAAACTGTCTCCTGCAATGGCATTTCCTATTTCTGGATGACATAAAACTCAACAACCAGAAACAAGACAAATGTAAGATTATAATTAAAAAAAAAAAAAAAAAAACGGAGCACTCATCCGAGAAAGGTAGAAACCAGTAGAGCATTCAGACAGACTATCGAAGATTGTGTTCAGACTGGTAGCAAAGAAGTTCTAAGGATGGTACATCCAGATGTCACCTTTATGCCCTACGCAGTGTATGGAAAGCATACATGTAACAAATGGTGTACTCTTTAAAAACAAAAGGCTTTGGTATACTGGCCGGACGTCAGGCTGCCCTTGGCTAGGGATCCCTCTTTTAAAGGATACTTCAACACTGTTATGGGAGAACATTTGGAGTTCTCCCACCATGAAAGCCCGGAACTCAAAGATACTCACATTGCTGATGTCAGAGCAACAGCAGCAGCTTTCCAAGTAACAAAACCTCAAATTAGCCAAAGAGGAAGATTCAAAAAGTGGACAAAGTCAGTTTCTCTAGAACAAAAGTAAGACCTCTAAGACAGAGGTATTTTATTGAGAGGGGAAGTCGTGTGAAACACCCTTCCGTAAATTGCTTGACCACAAACATGGAAGAAGGTGAGATCAATGAACAGACAAGTTGATATAGAACTATACGAAAAGCCAAATGACAGTAACTCAAATATTTAAGGACCTGTGGGTGCAAACTGCCTGATGGGACCATGGTTAATGGTTAGCCACCACCTAGAAAATCTTTTCCTCTTGCCAACATACAAGGTAATACTAGGAGGCTTTCTTAAGAGTCTTTAGTAGCAGCTACACATTCTCATGAAAAAGGTGCTTAAAAGGTATCAAATTTATCATCTAGGAAGTCAGCTCCAATTGCTTCATATCAAGCTGTATCTAACTCCCCTTGTCCTGTGTGAGTAGATTCAATCTGTAAGGAAGCTTGTGATAATTGCCCTTAGCCAATTTCAAAAGCCGGCAGAATATATTTTGCCTGGGCCAAAAGGGAGTCACCACAATGACTTTTTGGGAAAGCTTTCTGCATCTTTAAAAAAACTTTACTTTTATTATGTTATAATTCTTGCTGTATTTTTTTATCAATCTTTTCTTTAAACATGTAATACATTTTAATTTTTTTTTCTATCTTGTTGGAGCTTTTCTCCCTGGGCCTCTACTGAAAATGGAAATATATCCAGCTAGACCAGCCCGGTTAACAAATGTAAAATAAATAAATAAATAAAAGAACATTTGAAATCCATGGAAAGAGTGGTAAAGCATATATGAACACCATTGTCCAGGGGAGTAAGAGAATCGGTTCTGCAAGTTTGCTTGCAAGGATTCAATCTGTTCTGAAAGGGGACAAACAACTCTGCCAAAGGTGTTCCCCACATCTGAATCAGTTCCTAGAATATCTCTGAACTCAGCTTTCACTACTGAGGGTCTGTACAGGATCTATGGCGTTTGTCACTATATTTTGCTCTGACTGTATTCAAATAGACCTGAAGAGCAGGGAGCACTGATAAACTAACTCACAAGGACATTAATGCCAAATAGTAAAGTTGGTTATGACTTGGCACCCCTGTGTTTAAATACCACATAATTGTAGCTGTGTCTGTAAATCACTAGGAGGGTCCGGTTGCCAAAGATGACAAAGCCTTTACAGCTTGAATCACAGCCAGCATTTATGTGCTTTTATTCCAAAAAACTTGCACTTTTACCACCACAGAAACTGCACCCGAAGTGAAATCTGAAGAGTATGTAAAGACCAATTCAGTTGCAGTAGGAAGACAGAAAGGGAGTCCTGGACTGACAGTCATCTGATCCCTTCACCACTGCAGTTTTAGTTCTACAGTTCACTACACTTGTTTGTCTTTCGGCTTTTCCTGGTTGGGGTAGCCACAGCGGAACTCCGGTCCGCTAATGATTGGCAGTAGATTTTCACGAATGCAAAGGTGCCAGCTCGACGTCCAACTTTCAACGAAGGCACACCTATTAAAGCATGTCTTCTGAACGCCACCCAACCGCGGGGAGGACATGCAAATTCCACACAGAAGGCACTCCCCGCACTCCAGCTGAGATCCAAACGGGAGAACCTCTTGCTGTGAGGCAACAACGCTACTGTTGCACCACCGCAGCTTCAATTCACTACACTGGTACTCCAAAATCTAGGGGATGAAGATGCTGGGTCCACATGTTTTTTAAAGAATCACTGAATCTTTCTCATGGGCAGCCTGGCAAGTGTAGCATTGGGATCATAGAAGCCATAAGGCCTAGAATTCTGAGGAATTCTTTAACTTTTCAGATGGGTTAGGAAAAATGAAACCTTTGTTAAGGACTCCTGACAAAGTACATTTGTGTACACTTACCATAAATGTAGATGTTAGAGTGTTTTCACTGTTGCAGTCATCACATTTGGGTTATCTGCTTGCAGGTAGCCCTCAGTCGGCCTGATTATCAAAGTCTTGGGTCCCAAGGCCGGTTGCTGTCTCATCTTCCATGACGCCAGGTAGTCAGGGTATAAAGCATGCAGTCGATTCCATTACATCAGTTTTTCTTGCCCCAGATGTCAGGTGCCTCCATAATGGGAAGCAATTAAATACAAGAGTACACCTCCAACAAAAAGCAAATACACCAGAAAGCTTTAAGCATAGTAAACAAAAACAGAGATATAGTCAATAGAAGTCAGGGGGCTGGAGGGAGGGTAACCAGGATTGCAACAGTGAATACACTCGAACATCTACATTTATGGTAAATGTACACAACTGTACTATGTTCTTCATGTTTCACTGTTGCAGTCATCACATTCCCAAAGCTAAGGATGGGAGGAGGCAATTAGATAGCATTAGGACTAGCTATAAGGTTCTGCAAGACTGCAGTGGAAAAGCCAGCTCTAGATTTAGAAAAAACTTGCAAGGAGTAATGCTTGGTGAAGGTATGTACAGAGCTCCAGGTAGCAGCTTCCAGGATGTCCCTTGGTAGGGACACCTCTGAGAAAGGCTGCAGAGGTAGATGCAGCCCAGGTGGAATGAGGTCTTATCCCCTCTGTGGGGTAGGTTTTCCATGGTGCTTATAGCAGAAATGAATGCAATGGCCTATCCACTTAGAAATAGTTTGCTTTGAAATGGCCTTCCCCTCTACCCCTGCAGCAAATGCAACCAGGAGCTGTTCAGATTTCCTGAGAGCCTTAGTCTTGTCCAATTAAAATCTAAGTTGTCTGTGCACGTTCAGGGAGTGCAGTATAAGTTCCCTTTTGTTCTGTGGATTAGAAAAGGTTGGCAAATGAATGGACTGATTAAGGGCCACACTGGATACCACCTTGGGCATAAAGGAAGGATTGGTCCTGAGGGACACCCTGTCCACATGAAAGATGATGAAAGGCTCCACAGCCATGAGGGCCTGTAATTCAGACACCCTTTCTTATTTAGATGGAAAATTTAAGTATATGGATAGACTACTAGTATTTTAACAATAGTAATGCATTTAAGCAATGGAATTGGAAAGCTGTGTTATAGCTAGATACCAACTATAAATGCAGAGTTGCACCAAATGTTAAATCTGTTATGCGTCTGATTGAGAATCTAACATAATTAAGACACTGTGTGCAACATAATGCTATATAATATTAAAGCTAAATGTGTACTTCATAAATAATAGATGATATTCACATTTTTATAGAGAAGCCTTGCAGTTACTAAACGCTAGAAAATGTTGCTCACTACTGGGTGAGGTTTTGATTGCTTAATTGAATGCATTCAATGAGTTTGTCAATCAAGTGATTAGAGATTACAACTAGTGATAAAAACCATTGTACCACACTTATTATTTGATCTGAAGAAGCTTGCAGTTGCAAGTGAAAGCACTTATCTCGACTTTTTACCTTGGAATAAAGAGTTTTTTGTCAAAAAGAAGGTGTTTTCGTGGTGTATCCTGGATAGTTAAATTCTGTTGATTTGGAGATACGTTTTGCTACAGGATACTTTAGGAATCAGAGCGCAATTGTGCTTTTTGGATTTATATTTTTGTTGCGGCCGATTCCACGCTATGGAGAACACCAACATTGAATTAGAGTACAACCCGACCCAGAGAATGGGTCCTTTAAGCATTGAAGCTTTTCTGCCGATTCAAGGTAATCCGTTACTAAATCTAGACTTTCCTGAAGCAGCAGTTGACAATTTTAATGTGAATGAATCTGCAAATGACATGACTGATTTCTATCTGTTACTAAGAGAACTTGAGAATAATCTGTATAAATACCAGAGAATGTCGTGGCAGAGAAAACATCTAATGGCATGTCTCAAATTCAAGGTTGTCCCGAGAGGCATGCGAATCTTGTGCATGCCGACGTATGGACAGAAATATCCTGACCTACTTAAAAGGTGGCAAACCTTAAACCTTGAACTGAGCAATAAATACATACAATTACTACTTGATTATTTTGAACCTATGGAAAATGAACTTCAGAAAGAAATTGATACAGCATATAAAGTTATAACAGAAAGGTTCAATACTGAAGTATGCCACAGAAAACTAAATGACATTTCTATGCAGATTAAATTATACGGTGAGAAGTTAAGGACTACCAAACAAAAGAAACTGACTAGAGATGTACAAGACTTTAGAACAGGCAATGTGTTTGTTTGGCAGAGAAACCATACTAATTATGAGACTCAGACTCCATCTCGGCATCATCCACAGCAGAGGCAATCGGGCACAGCAGATTTGAATTTGGCGCCAAAAGATGCGAACACAGAACAACAGTTAGCGTCCACGAGAGAGAGAAGAAATATATCTACGGTCAACATAGATGAATCAACTCCACCACCGAACCAGTTAGCCCTTCAATCTACAGATGATTCCACACGAACGGGGACCATCAGGAAGCATGCAGTAACATCTAGCAGGAATCCTGATAACCCTTTTCCGATCAAATCATTTTCGACCACCAGGGGGAGATCCGCAAGTCGTGGACCCAGGAAAAGGAAAAACTCCAACACCAGGTACGAGACCAACTCCAAAAGGGGCTGGAATTGACTTTGGCATTTAATCGTTCTTCATTTGATTTGTCTCCTTCTGATATATCTTTGCTCAACAGAGGGCTCAATTTTGTACCCTCTCAGTACAGCAGACTCTCGGAGACGCTCCTAGATCTTAGGCTCTTCGCCAGAAGAGCTGCGCTACGACTATTCTTCAATAACACGGTTATTCCACAGGACACTGCCAACTATGTTTTTAAAAAAAGAAGCACTTTTTCACCTACACTACCCTCAGATATAGAGTGCTTCGTAAGAATGTGTGAGAAGGACTTTTATACTTTATATGCTGCTAAATATGTGAAAAACAGATTTTTTAACTTAGACAAAGCAGAATATGATTCTTTGAACAATTTGAAATCAAACAGAGAGTTAGTGATTACCAACGCTGACAAGGGAGGGGGAATAGTAGTGTTGGATAGACATGAATATTTAATCAACATAGAGAATAGTCTACAACAGAACAAAACATATCAAGAACTACAGATAGAGGGAGTCAAAAGAATCATTAATAAAGTTAGCACAGAGCTATATGATATACTAATGTGCAGACAGGTGAGCCCAGAGATGTTCGATTTTCTATATATTAATGAACCATTGATACCGACACTGAAAGGTCTGCCCAAGATACACAAACAAATAGAACCATTACCCATGAGACCTATTGTCTCGGGCAGACAATGGGCCACCTATAATATCTCCATATTCATAGAGAAGATGTTAAGGCCATTAGTAGACGATACACAACATATTTTGAAAGACACTCAACATCTACTGAGAGACCTAGAATCTTATGAGGACATAGAAAAGAAGAATGCAAAACTGTTATTAGTCACCCTGGATGTTCGTGATTTGTTCACCTGTATTCAATGATTACGAACACAGGCAATAAGAGAATTGCTGGTAAAAAACAGCAATTACACAAGGAATAGACAAATATTAATATGTCAGTTACTTGATTTAGTATTAGAATGCAATGTCTTTATATTTCATAAGAGATATTACTTGCAAACATGGGGTGTCGCGATGGGCACCCCATGTGCTAATTCATACGCAAATTTGGTACTGAATTATTGGGAGCAGGAGCACATCTTTAATAGTAGATGGATGGCACATATACGGACATATAAAAGATTTGTAGATGATGTATTTTTGGCCTGGGATGGCACAATTGAAGAACTAAATAATTTTGTTACATACATAGAAGGAACAACAACTTTCCTAAAATTTACATGTGAACACTCATATAAGGAAGTTAATTTTTTGGATTTAACTTTGTATTATGACAGCAATGATAGATTGTCCCATAAATTATTTAGGAAAACTTGCTGGAGGAATACTCTCTTAGAATATAACAGCATGCACCCAAGATACATGTTTGCAGGCATAGTGAAAGGTCAATTTTCAAGGCTGACTAGACTCTGTAAGGATACAGAAACATTGTCAATAGAAGCTAATAACTTGGAGAAATTATTTATAGAGAGAGGATACAAAAGGAAGCTAGTGAGAGATATTAAGAACTGTGTTATACCAACAGTGAATGAACACACCACAAGAAGAACAAGTAGCATTAGAGAAAATGGTTATAATGACCGACAATGTTCCAGTTTCTATAAACAGAAACACACAGTTAATTTCACTTTAAAGTATACAAATGATATACAGGAAATCAAGAACATCATTTATAAACATTGGAATATTTTAGGGATTAAAGAAGAAACAAGGAAAGTAGTAGGGGATAAACCGAATTTTGTATTCAAGACATGTGACAATCTAAAAACTATTTTTGCATACAACTCCAATGAAATTATCTGTACCCAAAATAGAGTAGTCAACCCAATAGGAACATTCCCATGCAAGAAATGTAGCATGTGTCAGCATATAAACTCTGAACAAGAGTTTTACCATCCGTATGGGCACTGTCATTTTAAACCCAAAGATAACTACAACTGTGACTCTATGAATTTAATCTATATGGCCAACTGTGATACATGCTCAGCTTTCTATGTTGGCCTCAATAAGAGGAGATTAAGAGCGCATATACAACCATGTATATGACATACGCAAGAGAAATGAATTGAACGCTCTAGCAAAGCACACTATTTTACATCCTGCACATACATTTAAATTTAGGGTTTTACAAACCATTAATTGTAGTCCGAGACTGGGAGACAATGAGAGAGTCTTAGCGAAACTGGAAATGGAATGGATTTTTAACACTGGAGCACATAGAACACCAGGCATCAACAACTATGTATCAGTGAAACCATTCCTGGAATAAATCAATTCTTTGATTTAAGATAGACAAGCTATTTCAATATTTATATATATATATTTTTTACACTTTTATTGTTTATAGTTGCATTTTTCATCAGCTTCTTATTGCTCACCTTTATATTTTTATCTTTACCATCTATTGCAGATGTTTCTAGGTATTATCTTGTCATATTGATAGGCTTATATACCAGCTAGTACATCCCCAATGCCATTCTAAAACAGAGGCACTATATTGTTTAGTTCACAATTTTTATATCGATACAACATATAATGAAACTTGGTCATCTCTAGACAAATAATTGTCTATAGTTTAGCAGGTCTCTCTTGCTAATTTAATTAGTAAACATTTAAGACATCGAAAGAAAGGGCAATCTGCTGTTTTAATGAATTGAAAATGTCTTGATAAACTAACAAGAACAAAAACCAAAATAAAAACAAGATAAAATAATACAAGACAGAACTACTTCATAATTCATAGCCTAAAGTAGCCCAATCCACGAGATCAAATATATTACTCGCTGAAGAGACCAGAGACCAATTGCAATATATACTTTTTAAGTCTAGTACACCACTGTTAGGCTTAGCGAATGATGTAGGATGAGCTACAGCGACTCACAATAGAGGTGTTGTCCATCTGAACACTTTATATGTGATTCAGTTTGAGGCATACAGGCTCCTGAATGCCTGACAATTTAATCCATTACAGCAGGGCACAATTAGATAAATATTTGATATCAAGAGATGAAGCTAAAGCAGAATATGACAATGTGATCAACATTAATGTTTGACAAAATGTGAGCATTTCCTATTTTGTGGACATGTCAACTTAACATCTGACATTTGATTAACCAAGTTGCTTCACTATTGTAATACACAGTTCTGATTCTTATCTGTATATTTTTTTCTGAATGAATGACAAGAAAAAAGAGTTGTAATGTGTCTAAACCATCCGGACACAAATTACAATATATACTTTTAAGTCATATCTAGAAGTTTACATCTTCGATATTTAGTTGTATATTTATGTGATTTATTATTTACTTATCATATTTTATTATATTCTCATACATACAGATGATAGTTTTACATACTATATACATGTTTATATTAACTAATTAATATGAGACTATATATATTAATAGTGATGATAATACTCACAGAAACCCTACATATATTTGGTTATTTGCATATTTATTTATTTATTATTGTTCATGCATTTTTTGATACATGTTATCAATAGATTAGTGATTTATAATTTTTACAATTTTTATAAATCACTTAGTTATATTACTTAGCCATATTTGTTGACTAGCCTATATATGACATTCATATTCATATATATAGGCACACAATGATGAAAAAGACTCAGTAACAGTCTTCGAATACCAGTGCCACCTTTTGACAAAATGATGGGGGAGCTACAAATTATAGTTCGCTATTTATTTAGCGACATTATGGGATTGTCATATCTTGTTATACACTATATATATGTTAACTCTACAAACAAGATGTAAATGCTCAGAGAGAACAGAAGCATATATACTTATGAATTTCAAGCGAAGCGCTGCACAGTGACTATGAATGATTCTAAGTTCTGTATATCCATCTGATAAAATGTATCATCACTAATATTCATGTAATAACTTTGTATTTCACCTAATGACAGTTTGATTTCAGTGACTCTCTGTCATAGTTATGTTTCAATACAGAAATATGCTTAAAAATGGTTTGAACATATTGTCGCATATAAATATATGAATTTTAAGATGTTATATGACAAACCTAAGTGATATGCTGTTTCATTGGTTGAATGTTTTTAGAATTGGACGAGATATCTGACATGTTTCATCTTATTTTATTTTATTTTATTTCCATATCTATTTGTTTTATTTAGATGGAAAATTTAAGTATATGGATAGACTACTAGTATTTTAACAATAGTAATGCATTTAAGCAATGGAATTGGAAAGCTGTGTTATAGCTAGATACCAACTATAAATGCAGAGTTGCACCAAATGTTAAATCTGTTATGCGTCTGATTGAGAATCTAACATAATTAAGACACTGTGTGCAACATAATGCTATATAATATTAAAGCTAAATGTGTACTTCATAAATAATAGATGATATTCACATTTTTATAGAGAAGCCTTGCAGTTACTAAACGCTAGAAAATGTTGCTCACTACTGGGTGAGGTTTTGATTGCTTAATTGAATGCATTCAATGAGTTTGTCAATCAAGTGATTAGAGATTACAACTAGTGATATAAAAACCATTGTACCACACTTATTATTTGATCTGAAGAAGCTTGCAGTTGCAAGTGAAAGCGCTTATCTCGACTTTTTACCTTGGAATAAAGAGTTTTTTGTCAAAAAGAAGGTGTTTTCGTGGTGTATCCTGGATAGTTAAATTCTGTTGTTCCTAGAATATCTCTGAACTCAGCTTTCACTACTGAGGGTCTGTACAGGATCTATGGCGTTTGTCACTATATTTTGCTCTGACTGTATTCAAATAGACCTGAAGAGCAGGGAGCACTGATAAACTAACTCACAAGGACATTAATGCCAAATAGTAAAGTTGGTTATGA
This sequence comes from Protopterus annectens, assembly GCF_019279795.1. Taxonomy (NCBI): domain Eukaryota; kingdom Metazoa; phylum Chordata; order Ceratodontiformes; family Protopteridae; genus Protopterus; species Protopterus annectens. Next base: position 248,359,861 of record NC_056742.1, read on the forward strand.
CTTGGCACCCCTGTGTTTAAATACCACATAATTGTAGCTGTGTCTGTAAATCACTAGGAGGGTCCGGTTGCCAAAGATGACAAAGCCTTTACAGCTTGAATCACAGCCAGCATTTATGCGCTTTTATTCCAAAAAACTTGCACTTTTACCACCACAGAAACTGCACCCGAAGTGAAATCTGAAGAGTATGTAAAGACCAATTCAGTTGCAGTAGGAAGACAGAAAGGGAGTCCTGGACTGACAGTCATCTGATCCCTTCACCACTGCAGTTTTAGTTCTACAGTTCACTACACTTGTTTGTCTTTCGGCTTTTCCTGGTTGGGGTAGCCACAGCGGAACTCCGGTCCGCTAATGATTGGCAGTAGATTTTCACGAATGCAAAGGTGCCAGCTCGACGTCCAACTTTCAACGAAGGCACACCTATTAAAGCATGTCTTCTGAACGCCACCCAACCGCGGGGAGGACATGCAAATTCCACACAGAAGGCACTCCCCGCACTCCAGCTGAGATCCAAACGGGAGAACCTCTTGCTGTGAGGCAACAACGCTACTGTTGCACCACCGCAGCTTCAATTCACTACACTGGTACTCCAAAATCTAGGGGATGAAGATGCTGGGTCCACATGTTTTTTAAAGAATCACTGAATCTTTCTCATGGGCAGCCTGGCAAGTGTAGCATTGGGATCATAGAAGCCATAAGGCCTAGAATTCTGAGGAATTCTTTAACTTTTCAGATGGGTTAGGAAAAATGAAACCTTTGTTAAGGACTCCTGACAAAGTACATTTGTGTACACTTACCATAAATGTAGATGTTAGAGTGTTTTCACTGTTGCAGTCATCACATTTGGGTTATCTGCTTGCAGGTAGCCCTCAGTCGGCCTGATTATCAAAGTCTTGGGTCCTGCGTCGGTTGCTGTCTCATCTTCCATGACGTCAGGTAGTCAGGGGTATAAAGCATGCAGTCGATTCCATTACATCAGTTTTTCTTGCCCCAGATGTCAGGTGCCTCCATAATGGGAAGCAATTAAATACAAGAGTACACCTCCAACAAAAAGCAAATACACCAGAAAGCTTTAAGCATAGTAAACAAAAACAGAGATATAGTCAATAGAAGTCAGGGGGCTGGAGGGAGGGTAACCAGGATTGCAACAGTGAATACACTCGAACATCTACATTTATGGTAAATGTACACAACTGTACTATGTTCTTCATGTTTCACTGTTGCAGTCATCACATTCCCAAAGCTAAGGATGGGAGGAGGCAATTAGATAGCATTAGGACTAGCTATAAGGTTCTGCAAGACTGCAGTGGAAAAGCCAGCTCTAGATTTAGAAAAAACTTGCAAGGAGTAATGCTTGGTGAAGGTATGTACAGAGCTCCAGGTAGCAGCTTCCAGGATGTCCCTTGGTAGGGACACCTCTGAGAAAGGCTGCAGAGGTAGATGCAGCCCAGGTGGAATGAGGTCTTATCCCCTCTGTGGGGTAGGTTTTCCATGGTGCTTATAGCAGAAATGAATGCAATGGCCTATCCACTTAGAAATAGTTTGCTTTGAAATGGCCTTCCCCTCTACCCCTGCAGCAAATGCAACCAGGAGCTGTTCAGATTTCCTGAGAGCCTTAGTCTTGTCCAATTAAAATCTAAGTTGTCTGTGCACGTTCAGGGAGTGCAGTATAAGTTCCCTTTTGTTCTGTGGATTAGAAAAGGTTGGCAAATGAATGGACTGATTAAGGGCCACACTGGATACCACCTTGGGCATAAAGGAAGGATTGGTCCTGAGGGACACCCTGTCCACATGAAAGATGATGAAAGGCTCCACAGCCATGAGGGCCTGTAATTCAGACACCCTTTCTTGCTGAAGTAATGGCTAGAAGGAAGGCAGTTTTCCAAGAAAGGAATTTCAACTCTGCATATGCAGCTGGCTCAAAGGGCGGTAGAGTGAACTTTTCCAATATAAAGTTAAGGTCCCAGGCTGGAGTAGGGTCTCCCCTGGGTGGTCTTAAATTTTTGGCCCCTCTGAGGAATTGCTTCAGCAGTGGATGAGAGAAGATGGGTGGCTCAGTATTGTAATGTGCTAAAATGGCCGAGGCATGAATTTTAATGAAAGAAAAGGAAAGGCCCTTGTAAAGCATCTCAGTTAAGTAGTGAAGAATATGCAGTAAACTGGGCACTCCTGTGCCCATCCCCTGAGCACGGCTCCAGGAACAGAATCCTTTCCATTTTTCAGCATAGGATTTTCTAGTACTAGGCCTCCTTGCCTCCAGAATGACATCCATCACTTGCTTACTGAGGGATGGTAACGGAGAGATCAGATAATTAGCCAGGCTGCAAGGTTCAGGGTTTGAAGCTGTGGGAGCAGAATCTGGCCCCCCTGCTGGGACAGCAGGGCAGGGGTCTGAGGCAGGTGACATGGTTCCAGGAGTGTCACACTGCAGAAGAGGGGTACCAGTGTTGGTGTGGCAAGTCTGATGCAATCAGTATTGTCCTTGGTTTGTCCTGTTTGGTCTTTAGTAGCACTTTGGAGAGGAGAGGCAGAGGTGGAAAGGCATAAACTGATAGGTTTTTCCAGGTGAAGGACAAGGCCATCCACTTTCCAAGCTTGTTGGTGAGGAGTCCTTGTGCAAAATTTGTCCAATTGGTAGTTCTGACGAGAGGCAAATAGGTCTATCTCTGGGCTCCCCCATTTGTTTGTCAACATGTTGAATATCTTTGGTTCCAGTTTCCACTCGTGGGCCCATGAGATTCCTGCTTAGCTTGTCTGCCAGTGTACTTAGCTTGCCTGGCAGGAATTGAGCTTGTAGGTGCACTTGGTAGTGCAAGGCTGTGTTCCACAGAGCCATGGCTAGTCTGCACTGAGGGTATGAGTGGGTTCCCCCCTGCCTGTTTATGTACCACATAACAGTGGTGTTATCAGTCTTTACCAATATTTGTCCTGGAAGAATGTGGTCCTTGAAGTCTGTCAGACCATTCTGTACAGCTAACATTTCTTTTTGATTGATATGCAGGTGCATTTGACTTGGGTTCCATTTGCCCTGAATGCACTGCCCTGCCAAGTTAGCCCCCCATGCATAGTCTGATGAGTCTGTTAGACTTTGGGCAGCAGGGGGTACAGTGAATGGCAGTTCCTTGTTTTGGCTGCAGGCCTCTGCCCACCAAAGGAACTCTATCTGTAGACAAGGTATGAAAGGAATCATTGATTCTATATCCTGAGAATGTTGACACCATAGGCTTTTTAGATACCATTGTAGTTTCCTCATATGCAGTCTTGCATATGGAATTAGTAGAATGCAAGAGGCCATGAACCCCAAGGCTTGCAGTATTTTCCTTGCAGATAGCTGGGCCTTTGTGGCCAGTAGTTTGAAGTAGGCTGTCAAATGAATTTGTTTCGCTGGCGTGAGGTAGGCCATCTGGGAAGTTGTATTCAAGCTTGCTCCCATGACTACAATTTGTTGACAGGGTACCAGATGTGATTTCTTTTCGTTTATGGTGTACCCCAGAGAAGTTAGTAATTTCTTTACAAATGCCAGATGATTTAATAGTATGTCCTGGCTTTCTGCCTGAATTAGCCAATTGTCCAGGTATGGGTATATCTGAATATTTCTTTGTCTGCAAAATGCAATGACTGGAGCTAGGCACTTTGTGAATACCCTGGGCACAGTAGATAAGCCAAAGGGCAGTGCAGAGAACTGATGGTGCCTGTAGCCTGCTCTGAAGCGTACGTATCTTCTGCAAGATTCCCTTATTGGGATGTGCAGGTAGGCTTCCTTTAAATCCAGTGTTGCCAACCAGGCAGTTTTGCCTAGCATGGGAAGCAGCTGATGAAGAGTTAGCATTTTGAATTTTGGGATTTCCAAAAAAGTGTTCAGGATAGACCGGTCCAGAACAGGACGCCAGGAATCGTCTTTTCTGGGTACCAGGAAAAGTCTTGAGTAGAAACCTTGACCCCATTCTTCTTCTGGGACAGGATGAATAGCCCTGATGCTTAGAAGAGAGGGAACTTGCCTTTGAGCCTTTGCCCACTGATTTGGGGGTAGGTCTGGCCAACTGTTTGGGATTGGTAAGGAGTGGAAGTGGAATCTGTATCCTTGGGAAACTATATTTAAAACCCATTTGTACTGGGTAATGAGTTCCCAGTTTTTTGCATGCAGGGCAATCTTTCCCCCTAAAGGAACAGTCAGTTGAACAGGGCTTGGAAGGTTTGAAGTTAAGTCATTGTGACAGTTTACCATAGGGGGGTGTCTTACTACTCCCAGCTTTGGAAGTGGGAGCACCCCACTGCTTAGTCCTGTGAGTACCTTGGGACTGAAGCCTGGGTGTTCTGCTGGTTCTGGGTTTAGACTGAGAAGGCCTGGAATAGGCAGAAAAGGACCAATTCTTAGAAGGCCAATGCCTACTAAATCTGGGAGCCTGTACTTGCAGGAAATCCTTAACAGTTTGCATAGATTTAGCTTTTTCCTCCATCTTTTTAAGTACTACTTCTGCTTTGTTGCCAAACAGGTGGTCTTAGTTTAAGGGAGCATCCGGTAATTTAGCTTTAACATGATCTGGCAAAGATTGCTCCTTAAGCCAAGCATGCCTTCTAAGTACAGACCCAGTGACAGCAGCCCTGCAAGATGTATCTAATGAATCAAAACCACACTGCAAAATATATTTTCAAACTTGTTCAGCAGAATGCATTAAATCCTGTAATTCTTTATTTTCAGTACAGTCAGGAATCAACATCATTTTCTGTTTAAGCAATCCAATAATATGTTTCTGATACTTTAACATATGAAACTGGCAGTTTAAGGCCCTACTGGCCAAAGTTGCAGAAGTGTATACCTTCTTATCCCATCTATCCAGAGCCCTGGAATCTCTATCAGAGGGAGTAGGGTTTTTGGCAGTAGTAGCCTTAATACCCTTGGGTCCCTGTGAAATAGTCTCAGGATCTGCAGTAGGATTTTTAAAGAGGAACTTGACAGTCAGGTACCCTGTAATACCTGTCAGGTTTTCTGGGAGCAGGAGGCAACGTGTCAGGGCCCATGCAAGATTCCGAGAAGGCATCATCTACAATGTCTAGTACAGGAGGGATGGCTAAAGGCCTGTGTCGAGGGAGGAGTAAGAATTCCCTAAGCCTCTTTTTGGAGTCAGAATAATCCTGGCTTTCACAGCGGAAATGCTCCCTAAGAGTATGCAAGGTTTCACCAAAAGAGAAATCCTCTGGAGGGGAAGCAGAGGGAATGGAGTCCTCTGCATCAGAATCCTCATAGGTAGATAAAGGCAACTCCTGGTCATCAGAGAAAACAGAAATTTCAGAATCCTGATCAGAAGAATCTGAAGGAAAATCAGTTCTAGGTCTCTTAGAGGGAGAAGTGTGGCTTCCCCTGATTAAAGTAATAAGGTCTTCAGCCATTCTTATTTGTTTTTAACCATAGGTTCCTGACCATGTGGTCTGGGCGTCTGTTTTCTAGGCATGGATCGAGTTTTAGGCCTAGAAGAAGAAGGCGTTGATTTAGTATGCAAGTCAGTAGGCCTGAATACACCCTCGGAAGCCGGTGCCTGCACAGCGGCTCCGGACCCATCCAAGGTAGAGACATCCGCAGGTTCCACAGTCGAAGAAGCATCTTGCAGCACACTGGACTCCGAATGGGTCTCAGTAGAAGCCTGCGAATCTAAAGTAGCAGGTATCAGGGGCTGCGAAAGCCTAGAAGAAGGAACAGTGGGACTGGTAGTTTGTTGCATGGTCAGGCGTCGTTCCCTTGGAAGACAAGCAACAAATGCTGGTAAAAGCACCAGACCACAAAAAGTTACTCTGACAGAAAAACTGTAAAAAGCACTTTCAAAACACTATGCCAGCTCCACAAAGGAAAAATTAATTTCTCCACAGAAGATGTTTTCATTTACTCATCACTACTTTTAAACTGAGAGAAAAAAATGAAAACTCCATTTAAAAGTACATTACAGTTTTGAGACAATCCATTAAAACACAACACTCCTATTTCAAATAACTTTCCTGAAGAGGAAAACATCAATAAAATGGAAGTGGTTTTATTTTTTTTTTCCCCAGAGGAAAGTTACCTGCTCAGCAAAGGAAAGCATAAGCCGACCGTTGATCCCCAAAAGCCTCAAAGGAGTGCACTCTTCAGTGGTAATAATGCTCTGAAGGGCTTCTTAGTCAGCTCAGTAAGAGCTGTTTGACAATTCGGTTGTGTGGAAGGTGTCCTGAAGCTTTGGAAGCTGGCTGGCCATTATATACTTGGCAGAATATAACCCCCATAGCAAAGGCTAATGAAGCAGTGATCAATACGATTCCCTATAATTTTAGTCTTTCTGGGGATCAGGAGTACGAAGGTCAGGCAAGCTGCTGGCTGCAAAGAAAGCATTCTCTAATGCTGACAAGACAAGAGAAACAGCTGCAGGTTAAGGAAACTCCATCTTGAACAAATAACATATTTGCTAGCATCTAGCATTTCTTGTTTTTCACACTGAAATAACGTAATTTTAACAAAAGTATCAGATATAAGATGACTCTTCAGGTGGAGATTCTGCAGAAAAACTTCTTCAGGGTCAGACTCCCAACCCGTTTTGTAGAGTAAGAACAAGTACAGTGCCCCATTCTTCAGATTAAGAACAAGTACAGTCCCTATTCTACAGAGTAAGAACAAGTACAATTCCAATTCCTGACTCTCAGATGAAAGATAGGAAAACCTGTCCTTGTAAATGGAGGAAAGACTCAGAATGAAAGACTGAAATATTTCAAATAAACCTTTAACAGAACCTAACCACATCTCATGGTCTGCCCCAAATGACAGGAACACAGGTGAAGAAAAATGTTCAGTTTTATGAGATCATGAAAGGGCAAACATCCACTCCCTCCTCTGAAGCAGACAAAAGGGGTTCTTCCTTGACTGAACAGGAAAGTTTAACAGCCACAAAAAACATACCTGTCTTTTATCCTTAGAGGCTTCCCAATTACCAAAACCAGAGAGAAACTGATGAACAATATAATGACCCCAATATGGCTGCTGCAAAGTCAGTCACTAACAGTAGAGGCAAAGAGAGAGAGTCGAGCCAAAAGCCTCTAGTATGTTGTATCCTTTTTCAGATCTGGGAGGGAACAGACGATCTGTGACACAGGTCTGCTACTCCACAAACAAAACACATCTGTCAAGTAAATAGCAGAGCCTTGGAAAGTTGGTTTTACCTCCTGACTAAACATGAAGTTCTACAGTAAATTTTTAGTCTCACTCACTCAAAACATTACAGCTAGCTCGTAGCAACACATTTTAACAGAAAAGTTACTTTTTTTTAAACACAAAAATTGGGAAAATTAGGAAGATATTCCCCAATACGGTACTTATCTGTCAGCTTTGAAGAAACATTAGACAACCATCAATTTAAAACACAAAGCCCGCAGAAGATTGCACTTGAAAGGGAGAATGCTGAAGGTTTGGTGCTGTAACTACTAAACTTCATACAATTCTGCTTGAGCTATATGGCGGTTAGGACATATGGAAATTACCCTAAAAGCTTTGCAATCTGGCCGGTCATCCACTCCTTAGCAGGCTATGTCCCACATAATTTAAGACTTCTACAACAGTGATCTAATGATAAATACCTGTGAAAGCTACACATACTTTAGCACCCAAAGAGATCAGTATTCCACGCATCCCACAAGATTACATATGGGAGGGAAGCATACACCTATCAGCTGTCATATGGTGGCTCTGTCCACATGACAGCATTCATGCATGCCACTGCATCTAAATGTCCAAGTTACACTTGAACTGGGTTAGGGAGGAGCTCTGCTTCACATGGATGCAGAGCCTGTTCCAGAGACGGGGTAGCCTCTCAGATACCTACCTGCCTCTCCAGCAAGTCTTATTTATATTATAGGCAAGGTTTTAAGTCTTTAGAACTGGTAATTACGGTGCCGTTTGTTTTATGGATATGCAGAGGTCCATTAGAGTGGGGTCTGCCAATGAGGTCCATTAGAGTTGGGTCTGCCAATGTCCTGTATGCCAGGCACGGATGTCCCCTCAACAGCCTGTAGGAGACCGAATACAGGGATAGGGCTTTCAGGCAGTCTACATGGGACACTTTACTTAACACCTCGTATTCTTTGAGAGCGGAACCTCTGTACACATTGCATTTGCTGGATATGCCTGATTAGATACATATCAAGGGGGGGGGGGGCAATGCACTTAATGATGGATCTGATGAATGCTGAATACAGTGGAACAATGACTTTTAGACCTACATGCCATACCTTTGTTTATAAGTTGCGCAACACAGAATGATTTTCTCACTACTGTAGACACATGATGATCCAAGGCTAGATGACTGCCCATATGTGTCCCTAAGTCCATGACTACTGGATCAACTCTAAGGGGTGTGTTGTCAATATGACAGTTACCAGGGAGGATGTCTTCCCAAAGGATACTATTATGCATTTCTTAGCATTTAGTTTTAGTCCATGGCTCTGACACCAGTTTTTCTGTGTCAGCCTTCCTGGAGAACATTTGTGTCGGTGTGAGATTCAGTGTCTGCTCCTAATTTTCAATCATCTGCAAATTTAGTCAGCTAGAGATCAATGACATTAGCCTTGACTTCATCGACGTAAATGCCAAAAAGGAGCAGTCCCTTCTGCAACATGTACGGTAATGACACACCCCATCAAAGAAAGAGGAACAGCCTACAACATACTGTTCAGCTGACATGGCCTCTACTCAGAGCACTACAGTGTAGTCTCTTTTAAAAAAAGAAATAACAAATAACCAAAAACAACCACCAACAACAAACTGCACAATCTCGTTGACAGCACATGGCTAATCTCTTAAATTTTAGACATTTTTGAATTTCTCATTACCATAACGTTGCTCAATCACATATTATACTGCCATTAGCTTATGTTCACGCAATTTTGACCAATCGTAGAATGGCACTGCCTAGGTCTCTAAAGTGGCATTGCTCTGCATGCAACCACACACTATGGCATTTTGCCTCTCCAAAGTCTGAACTGATCTGTATTAACAAACACAGAATACCTTAAAACCTTCTACTGGAAACGCTTACTCCCAAGACCTATTCACCATTCAAAAAAAAAAGTGAAAGCTGTTATCTTCTTTTCAGTTTTTCTAAATACAGTCATACAATTTTTAACAATACACTTTTTAAACCAAGAACAAGTCTTTCCCATAATGCATGCAGTAGCAGAGAAAGTTTAACATCTCACTAGTTTTTCATACTACATTACAAATTGCACCTGCAAATTAAATCTAGCACTGAATTTCCATGCTGTGCAGCTCCGCTATCACATGCTATGCAACAAATCACTCACCAGCCAGAATCATTCACTAAACATTCTTTCTAATTTTTGGCAAGATATTCAATGTTGATTTCCTGTACTTCCGCATTAAATTTAAAACCTAAAATCTGTCTTCTTCCTGTAACAAACCTTCACCTCACTGTGATTCAGAATGCAACAGGTTTCAATATTTACTGAACTTGGAAGCTACCTACTTACATCAGAACACATTCAGCTAAGGACAACAAGCGCAGTTACATCACAGACCACCATTCACTATACCACCTTATAGACTGTTAATGGGACTGACTAAACCTTCCAGACAAGAGCTAAAAAAAACTTTAGCTATTATTTTACATACCAGCACACCCACCATGCACATCCCCATACCCAGTATACAAACCTCTCAGAATCAGAAGGGGTCAGACTCCAAGCACTTAAGGACTACGAAGACCTCCTCACCCCATGACAAAGTTTTTGTAATAGGTGACTCTGCTGTCAGGCATACAGACACCACACTCACCAAGCTGGCTAAGCACAGGGTGAGAGTAGCTACCTTTCCAAAGCCAGGATCCAGGACATAAGGCTTCTTAGATCCTTGCATCCCGACAAATACAATCATAACCAGATAATGGTCCATGTCAGAGTGAATGGTGCTGCATCCTCTAACCAGAAGGACAACCCAAAGAATATGGCTGAGCTTGTTCTATATGTCCAAAGCCAAGAAAGACAGTGGTTATGTGGTATTTAGCCATCACCCAAAATGATGTCAAGATTCAAAGATTTGGACTTCCAAGATGGCTGCACACTAACACCTTAATTTCAGCTCTCCCAGTGCGAGAGCAGAAACTCAGAAGACAGAGCCAGGGAATCTGTTCTTGTGGTAAATTTCAGTTACTGGCTAGGAACTGCACTCCCTGGACATCAGCAAAGAAATTTAGAGAACCTTACAGAAAATCAACCACAAAGTGTGAGGAGAAAAACACTGGCTGGTAAGAATCATGCAGCTGTTCAGCAAAAACCCATTCAAGCTCCAGCTTTAGTGCAAGACATGACTTCCAGTTATCTAAAGGAAAAAAAGTCAAATGTTCTCAGGAGTTGTTTAAAATAAACAAAAAACACTGAAGGCATATATCAACATAAATAAAAAAGCTAGAAAAATAGAAGCTTTAAACACATTCAGATGAGCTGACAAAATTGCAAATCAGAGGTTGAAATGAAGAAAAAGCTGCCAAGCGTGAGACGGTTCAAGAAGAGTTTTCAAAAAATGGTAAAATTAGACTACAAAGCACGCAGGAGAAAAAAAACAAGATTTTCTGCCTCACCAGAAAAACTGCAAGGAACACACTTCAGGATTCAACAGAAAAGGCACATTGTGTCTGTGCTCCAAACCTGGACATGAGAAAGCAACCAAGACTACTAATAGTAAAGATACAATCCTACTAGCAATAAAAAAAGTTATGTACTTACCATAATGTTCCATGTGAGTTGTTCATCTCTCCTTCATTCTTACAGATGGGTTCGGAGCCAATCCTCGGCTACTACAAAGCTCGAGGCATTCAGACAGCTCAAGGCCAAGTCCCTATCCCATGATGCACCTAGAGTTAACTCAGAGTTTGTTTGCTGCGTATAATAATACCATATGTCATTCTATCACTCTATAAGAGAAAGCCATAGAAGGGTTGAGCAACCAGGAAGACTCTAGTACCTCGGTCCTCGAAAAACCCTGGAGGGGGTAGAAGGGTGGGAAGTAAGAATGAAGGTGAGATGAACAACTCACATGGATGTGAAATTCTTCTATCTCGCCATTCATTCTTACAGAGGGGTAGTGCCCCAAGCACCATCTATCTAGGGTGGCTCATGGGAGTATGTTATTCAGGATAGTAGACCCAAAGGAGGCCCTGTCAACTTTGTAATGAGTGACAAAGGTATGAGGTCTTGACCAGGTGGCTGCTGCACAAATGTTGTCGATAGGAAGTCTAGCAGAAAAGGCAGATGATGTAGACACTGCTCTGGTAGACTGAGCCTTAATTTTGTGTTGTAAGGGCATATTAGCAGCTGAATAAACAAATGTGCTACAATCGGATAACCACTTGTTTTAGCCACTGGCATACCTTTTCTGGAATCTGAAAAGGAAATGAAAAGTTGTTCTGATTTCCTAAACTCTTTTGTCCTATCCAGGTAAAACCTGAACTGTCTATGAACATCAACCTTGTGCAGCATATACCCTAAGTTGTTGGGAGTGTTTGGGGAAGAACACTGGCAAATCAATAATTTGGTTAAGGTTAGTTTCAGAACAAAGTTTAGGAAAAAAAGTGGGATTAGTTCGTAGTGAGAGACTGTCGGCATGGAAAATCAAAGGAGGAGGCTTTATGGACAAGGCTTGAAGCTCTGACACTCTACAGGCAGAAGTGATGGCTACTAAAAAGATAGTCTTCCATGACAATTTCAAATTGCATGAGGAAGCTGGTTCGAAAGGAGGGAGAATAATGCGAGAAAGCATAAAATTTAGATTCCATGGGGTGTAAGGGGATTTCACAGGTGGTCTGAGATGAATAGTCCCTTTAAGAAAGGCTTTGGATAGTTTGTGTGACATTATGTTCAATCCTTCAAATCCAAGGTGAAAATTAGAGATAGCAGCAAGCGGAACCTTAACTGTTGCTGCTGCAGTTCCTTTGTTGAAAATCATGGTCAAGAACTCTAATATGGAGGCCATAGGGGCTTGGTAGGGATCAATATTATTTTGAGAGGCCCATATAGAAAATGTTTTCCATTTGCTAAGGTACAGCTTCCTCGTAGAGGATTTATGAGAGGATATTAGAATGTGCTGCATTTCATTTAAAAGGTTATGGAACCTGGCTATGTTGGGAATTAGAGCAGTCAAGCTGTCAGCTTCAGGGACTGAAGAGAGGGATGAAGTTGGCCCTGACGAGTGCGTCAGAAGATCTGGAACTGGGTCCAGAATCCAAGGGTCCTCCAATTGATGAAGTCGAAGGAAGGAAAACCAAATCTGACGAGGCCAATGAGGGGCTATTAGAATGATGGTCCTTCCCAGGGCTTTTGCTTTCTGAAGTACTTTGGATATCAAGGGAATTGGTGGAAATGCATAGAGGAGACCTGGAGGCCAATAGTGTACGAGTGCATCACTTGGGGCTTCTCCCGGAGGGGGAATAAGGGCAAAGCAGCTTCTGCATTTGGTGTTCATGTGGTTGGCGAAAAGGTCGCAGCAAGGCTGGCCCCACCTGCGGAACATCTTGTCTATTTCTTTCTTGAGGGACCACTCATGAGGCAACAAAATTGCCTTGCTCAGTTTGTCCATCACGTTGGAATTCCCCTGGATGTGCGTTGCTAACAGAAAGTGCTGGGTGGATGTAGCCCACTGCCATACTCAGAGCCTCAAGACAAAGGGGATAAGACCTGGTTCCTCCTTGTCTGTTCAAGTACCAGACCACCGACATGTTGTTTGTCTGAATCGCAATTGTTCACAGAGGAAGACAGTCCCGGAAGTACTGCAACACCAGAAGTACCGCTCTCATCTCCAGGACACGATATGCAGATGTGTCTCCTGTTCGGTCCATGTGCCTTGGGGTTGTTCTTCCCTGAAAATGCCCCCCCCCCACCCTATCAGGGAAGCATCCATGGTCACTGTGGCCGCTGGTGGGGGTAGAACAAGAGGACGACCTATCGTAACATGAACAGAGGTCAACCACCACTGAAGATCCTTTTTGCATGTGTTAGTGGTCTTACCAAGAGCTCCCAATGTCGCATCTTATAATGATCACAGAGTGAACAGCAGCCATTGCAGAATCCGCATTTGCATGCGACCCAGTGGTATGGCTAATATTGCAGCTGCCATCATGCCTAACAATTTTAGTACTTCTGCTGCTGGAGCCTTGTTTTTGGATATGATATTGTGGACTTGCTGATGGAGTATTAAGATTCTTTCTGCTGGAAGTCTCAAAGTGGTGGTGGTGTCCAATTCTGCTCCGATAAAAACAGTATGTTGCGATGGCGACAAGGCAGATTTGTGCGAGTTTATTGTAATGCCCAGATGACTGCGGAGTGAGGGTGGTGTCCCTGGCTTGTATGAGCTGATGCCTGGTGGTGGCAGTGAGGAGCCAATTGTCTAGGTACGGAAACACCTGGAATCCTAAATGTCTCAGGTGAGCTGTGACCACTGCCATATATTTGGTGAACACTCTGGAGGCTGTAGTGAGACCAAAGGGCAGGGTTCAAAACTGGTAATGATTGGCTCTCAGCCGGAAGAGCAGATGATCCCTGGATGGTCTGGTCATTTTTATGTGGTAGTAAGCATCCTGTAGATCTATCGAGCACATCCAATTGTCTTTCCCTAAAAAGGGAAGTATTGACTGAAGCGTGACCATCTGGAACTTCTCTTTCTTGACAGATCTGTTTAGTCTGCTGAGGTACAAAATAGGTCTCAAGTCCACTGTCTTTTTTGGAACTAAAAAGAACCCTGAGTAAGTTCCGGATCCTATCTGGTCTGCTAGGACTGGTTGGATGACTCATTCTTAGCAATGTTTGGACCACTATCATTGCCTGTTCCCTGTAACTGGGTGGAACGTCTGGGATTTTCCTTCTCAATGAGAGGGTGTGATGAAAGGAATGAAATATCCTCTGGAAATGATACTTTGTACCCAGTTGTCGTTTGTTACTTTGGGCCAGGCGCCTGGATACACCGACAAGCGACCCCCCGACTGCCTCCAGAGTAGGACAGTTGGGCATTCTTTCAGGAGAGCTGGCAGGGCTTCCCAAAGATCTGGTCTCTGTCGCCCTGGTTTTGCGGACTCCCTCTGCCACGAGGGTGGCATCTTCCATTATTGCCCCCTCCTTTGCCACTGGAGGTGGGTTCACCACGTGTGCCCTGAAAGGCTCCTTAGGCTTTACGGAGCCACATCTTTCCTCCCCTTTGACCCCTGGGGTAGGGTCTGGCAGAGGTAGAAAAACAGACTCCGGATGGCAGATTGTCTTTCCTTCCTGTTCATACCTGGTCAAAGTTTCCTTAACTTTGGGGCCAAAAAGGGATGAGCCATCAAAAGGGGTGTTGACAAAGGATGACAAAGGGCTCCGCAAAGGAACATAAGCACATCCAGGAGTGTCTCCTAAGAGCAGTTCCTGTACCCGCTGATCTGCTCGCTCCATCAGCTGCATATGAAATGAGGTGCATGGATGAGTTTATTATGGAACTGAGAGTAGCAAGCTGGGAGGCAACTTTGTCTGAACCTCCTGCAGCTACTGTATCCTGAAAAGTACCTCCGAGCACTTGCAGTCTAGTAAAATGGGTGAGATAGTTGAGCGAACACAATGCAAAAGTCGCTGAACTGTACTTGCGCTTCCCATATCTATCCATGATCCCAGGATGGACAGAGGAAGAAGTTTCCGAAATGTCCTTTTTGGTGGCTGCCGCCACACCATGACATCAACTGGCACTCTCTTGATAAGAAATTACTTTTCCTGGGGGGGGGGGGGCGGAAATAACTTTATTAGGCCTCCTGGGGACAGGCTCCATGGTGTCCAGAGACTCGCACTCCCTTCATGAGACCAGCTCCATAAGCTCATCGAAGGGCGGACACACCCAAGAGGTGGAGGGCTGAGACCCGAAAGCCCTCAGGAGAGCCGAAGCGTCTTCAGTAGGGTTGGTGGACTGCCAGTCACCCCTCTGCCTAAGGATTTCTAATATCTCAGCAAAGGAGATATCCTCAGAAGGG
Source organism: Protopterus annectens (assembly GCF_019279795.1). Classification (NCBI taxonomy): domain Eukaryota; kingdom Metazoa; phylum Chordata; order Ceratodontiformes; family Protopteridae; genus Protopterus; species Protopterus annectens. The sequence continues at coordinate 248,374,872 of NC_056742.1, forward strand.
GGCCGTGGGGACACTTCTGATTCATCCAAGTGGGTATCGGATGTGAGAGACTCCTGTGAGGAGTCTAAATGCTTCCTCTTACAGATTCTTTTCATGGGAACCTCATCAGTGGGAGCTTCTGGTGAGGTCCTGGAAGAGCAGGGACCACCCAATGGGGTTTTCTGAGGCTCTGGGTCTCTATGCTTAGCAAGGATCTATAAAGCAGAAGCGGACACAGATGCTTTTGGAGAGGAGGTAGCCGGACCTGAAGTCGAACATGTCTTAGGAGAAATAACTCTCCTCATGGCTTCGAAGGCACCTCTGCTCAGATGAGAAGGGATAGACGGATCAGAGGAAACTGTCGATACCCCCGGCACTGGGACAGTGGGCTCTGAGCCAAAGGTAGGAGCCGAGCTCATCCAAGCCAAAGCCCCGAGAGGCAGAGTCAGAACCAAGTCGGTCCTACTATCCTCCCCAGACTCTACCAGAGAGTATCGGCTCCTAGATTCCTTGATCAGCACCTAAGACCACTGGAGCAGGCATCTGCTCCGAAGGCTCAACGATCAAATCCGGCTTCGAAGGCACCTCTGCTCTTATGAGAAGGGACCAAAGGATCCGAAGAAACCGTCGATACCCCCAGCACTGGGACAGTGAGCTCCGAGCCAGAGGTAGGAGCCGAGCTCATCTAAGCCGAAGCCCCGAGAGGCAGAGTCAGAACAGAAAAGTCGATCAGACCATCCTCCCCGGACTCGACCAGAGTGTCTGCTCCTAGATTCCTCGATCTGCGCTAAGGACATCAGAGTAAACAAAGCAGAGGACACTGGAGCAGAAGTCTACTCTGAAGGCTCAAAGATCATCAAGTCCGACTCCTCCGGCTCCGAAGGACCGATATGGTTCGGAGGAGGAAAAGTAGTAGATGGCAAAAGGGTCTTCGGTTCCGAAGCCATTAGGGTCAGAGCCGATAATTTAGCAAAGGCTGGTGTCTAAAAGCTTCTGCACCACACGATCCTCATCCAAATCAGAAAGGCTTATCAAAGACCGAGATGAGTGGATAGAAGAAGGTATAGATTGCAGGAGTGGAGATTTCGGGACTTCGGATACCGGTTCCAGGACCAGGGACCAACTCCGAAAAGACAAGACTGTCAAGCTCCAAGGGCTGTGGAGCAGACGTCTTTTTTTTTTTTTTTTTTTTTTTTTATTCCAGAAGAAGTAGAAGCCTTAGAAGACTGAGGATTTGCTAGACCTGTCCTGGTCGCTCAAAGCTTCTTGAAAAGATGGTTTGACTAAACCTCCGTCAATTAACTTTCTCTTTCTCTCCTGAAGAATCCTAGAAGAGAAGAAATGACAAATGGAGCAGCTTTCCTGAAGGTGCAATGCTCCCAAACAGTACACAATTTACATGGCTATCAGTGACAGACATTTTCTGTCCACATTTTGGACATTTCTTAAACCCTAAGGGTGTTTATCCTTATCCTGATCAGCCATACTGGAACACAATCTCAGGAGAGGGTACTGTAATGGACAAGACATACCCAAAAAAACTATCAAACAAGCCCTTTAAAACTATGGGCTAAAAATACTGTTAAGCACACACACACCAACTATTTATCCAAGCACTCTAATACCTATATACATCTATCCCCCTACACACTGTACGCCGATAGCGTCCTTGAGGCTACTGTGCTCCCCAGCTCTCTCCCCTATTTCTGCACCCTAACTTTGAATCCCTGACCAAGGCTCTTGTCACATTTCACCTAAAATGGGAATCGGCCATACCTGTACCTGAAAAGAATAACCCGGGAGACTGGAAAGCAAGTATGATATCACCCCCCTCTATTAATATGCAAATATTAAACTGAACTCCTTTCTGTACACATTTAACTTACTCTCCCTGGAATATATGTATCTGTAACCCAGTGTGAGCACAGTACCACAGGAACCAGAGGCCTTTTACAGACCCCTGCACCCCTCTCATACCTACACCTTATCTATCCCTCTTCCCCTATAAAATACTAGCCAGCTAACACCCTGCAAATGAACAAACATTTACCATTTTACTTGCAGAAATCCTAAACTATTCTGGCATAGGGATGACGGGCAGTTTTAGTTTTAGAAGCTCAGCACCCACTCGGTAGGTGTAAACCCTTTTCCCTCCTCTACACCTATCACATTTGGCCCCAGGTACGATTGGTTTCCTGCTACTAGTGGCGCCATCTTTGAATTGTAACCATCTATCCCCCTACACACTATACGCCGACAGCGTCCTCGTGGCTACTGTGCTCCCTAGGTATTCATTAAGCTTTTGTTTAATTGTATTAACAAATGTTAAAAGGCTTACAAACCCTGTAAACAGATGTCTATAGCTGCTTTCATTGTACTTCATGATTAACTACTGTTAAAAAAGAGTAAATACTGAATTGTTTAGAATCTTTTGATTGCTTTGTCAGTTTGCAGGGCCCAGGGTAACACATCTAGCAGAAGTAGAGTGTTTGTTCGTTTTTGAGGTATAAACAGAACTAGGTGCATATCCGGCTCAGTTCCTTAGTTAGCCCTCATAGCTATTGATTAGTTCACTGCTGTTGCGCTTTTTTGCTGTATTAGGGCGTAGTGTATTTCGTTTTTATATTTGTTGTATTAGTGCCCTATTTAAAATGCAGCATGTGTGTACATTGGTTCCATGTCCAAATAACCCGAGCTACAGGGTTGATTTATTAATCAACTGCTATGCCCTTAAACAGACTCTGTACAGGTGGCCTTATAAAGAGGTTTTATTTCAGGATTAACTGCTTTGTCCCCAACACTGCTTTTTGAGAAGTGCCTTATGAAGTGATTACATTACTGTTGCATTGGAGCCCTGTTTAAAAGGCAGTGTATGTGTAAATTGCTTGCATGCCTGTAAGACCTGAGCTACCAGGTTGATCTGTGAATTAAATGCTCTGTCCTTGAAACTGCTTCTATAGCAGAGCCTTTTTAAGAGGCTTTACTTCTGTTGTATTGGTACCCTGTTTAAGATGCAGCATATTGTGTAAATTGCTTCTGTGCACGGGAATTCCAGAGCTACAGGGTTAAATTATGAATTAATGGCTCTGTCCTAGATACTGCTTGTGTGTGCTTAGCCTCCATGATTTAGAAAGCGGAGCTACATGTGCCGATAATTAAAGTAGTGCTGATCTGTAACTGTTTCAACGGTCATCCTGTGCCTAAAAATATGAAACTACAGAGTTAGGCTGTTTAAAAGCTGTTTTAGTGCTCTGTCTGGAGCTCGCAGTATTGAGCGCAGTCCCCATGTTTATTCCTGCCTATCACCCTTGGCCTTTGCCTACTTTACCAGCTTGGTAAACTATACAAGACAGTCCAGCTAAGACTAGTATCTGTTACATTACATTGAAGCATGAGTATGTACCATTCCTGATATTTTATGAGATGTTATTTTAAAGATTCTGTACCGAACTTCTGCTTTTTTCACCCAACCTCCCACCACTAACTACTCTATGTTTTTTTTGTTTCCCCTAGCTCTCTCCCATTTCTGCTCCCTAACTTTGAATCCCTGAACACGGCCTTGTCACATTTCACCTAAAACGGGGATCTGCCATACCTGTACTTGAAAGGAATAACTTGGGAGAATGGAAAGAAAGTATATCACCCCCCTCTATTAATATGCAAATATTAAACTGAATTCCTTTCTGTACACATTTACCTTATTCCTCCCTGGAATATAGGTATTTGTAACCCAGTGTGAGCACAGTACCGTGGGAACACGAGGCCTTTTACAGACCCCTGGCACCACTCTCATACCTACACCTTATCTGTCCTCCTTCCCCTATAAAATACTAGCTAGCCAACTCCCTGCAAATTAATAGACATTTACCATTTTACTTGCAGAAGTCCTAAACTGTTCTGGCATAGGGCTGACAGATGTTCTTGTTTTTTAGAAGCTCAGCACCTACTCAGTAAGGCCCTGCTCCGTTCGGGCTCACTTCACTCCTCTCCCACCCCCATTTCCACCCACCCCCATATAATTTCCTTTATACTTATCCACCTTTACCACACCTCTTCCAACTCCCCCTGCCCCTCCCAACTACTTACACACCACCTCTCATATAGAACCTTCCCACACACTACTGCCCATCACTCACCTCATCGTCCCACTCTCTAGACATACTCTACCTTTATATCATGCCTCTCAAACCACAAACATTACTCCTGGTACCTATAGTCTTCCCTCTTCTACCTCCTCACCTCCTATCACACACATCTACCCCCACCCAACAAATTGTACTCTACATCCAAACAGCAAACCCCAAGCTCCCCTGCAAACCAGGCCTTCTATCCCAAACTACACTACTCTCCTTCCTAAAATAAAATTCTCTCTCCCTCTCCCAACCACCTCTATACAGAAAAGAAATGTCTCCCTATTTAAACAATTACTCTACTTCAAGCCACTACTTCTATCAGGAGACATCCATCCTAACCCAGGCTCCTCCCAACCTATCTTGAATAAACATTCTGTTGTACAAACATCTACTAACCTCATCCCCTTAAAAAAGCAAGTATCTTTCTAATCTATCAATCTCAGTAGTGTAGTAAAAGTTCAGGACTTCCATGCCTGGTTAGCTAACTATACCCCCTGACATAGTCACACTAACTGAAACCTGGCTGAAACCATATAATCAAGATAGTGAAATTACCCACCTGGCTACAACACCCTTAGACTTGACTGACAAAAGAAAAGAGGAAGAGGGGTAGCCATACTCAACCCTGACCACCTCTCAATAACCAGTCCAAATATCCTTCTACCCACTTTCTCTACAGCTGAACTCCTACTTACCAATGTTAAACTTAACTTTACCTCCTACTTACCAATGTTAAACTTAACTTTACCAACATAACTGTTGTAGCAATTTATACCCCCCCCCCTGGTGACCATCTTAGCATACTCAAGAGCATCCTATCCCACCTCTCACAGACCATCCACAATGAAACCATCATTCTAGGGGATGTAAACATAGATTGGCTTACAATGTAAATTCCCCATACTACCTCTTGCATCAACTTACATGGATTTGAGCAGCTTATCACTCCCCCTACCTATATTAGCAAGTCACACCTGCCACAGTCTCTTCTGGACTGGATTTTGGTGTCTCATCCCAAAAATTACCACAACCCTCATACTCTACCAAATTCCCTTAGTGACCACTGCCCTATCACAGTAACTAGACACACACCCCATTTCACCAGACCTGTCAGATTTATCACTTCCCGCAAAATCTCATCCTTTAGTCCAGACTCTTTCGCTGACCAACTCTCCAGAATTGACTGGTCCAATCTTACTACACTCCCCTTAGATGAGGCTGTCCACTCTTTCAACTCCACCTTTCTAAATATCCTCAACTCCCTTGCTACCCTCCAAACTATCAGAATCAAAGCTAATACCACTCCTTGGCTGACCAAATCTACTACAGCCCTGAGGATAAAACATGACAGGATATGGAAATTATGGATAAAAAACAAGACCCCGTCTCTCCTACAGACCTATAAAGAACTTAGGAATCAAATAAAGAAAATCATCAACAAAGACAAGCTCAACTTCTATGCAAACCCTCCCACTACCCTAAAATCAGACCCTTAAAAATTCTGAAACACAATCATATACTGCAACCAGGAAACCCTTCCCCTCCTAACCCACACCCAAATAAAACTTCTGAAGAAACTGCCACTGCATTTAACAAACATTTTATTAACTCAATAACTACCATAATTAGTGATCTTTCCACTAGAAAAAATACTAGTAACCCCGCATTCTCAACTTCTCCGCCTTATCCTTCTCTTTTTTCCCTTACATCAATCTCAACTAACTATATTAAATCTCTACTCTCTAAACTCAAACCCTGCTCCTCATCAGCTGATAATCTACCTTCTTACTTCCTACAGATTGCTGCTGAACCCCTAGCCTATCCTGTATCCACCCTGATCAACCAATCTCTCTCTCAGAGTCATATGTTCCAGCAATATGGAAAACATTCTATACATTACCTATACATAAAGGAGGTAATTTGTCTGATATATCTAACTTCAGACCAACTGCTATACTGTCTCTCCTCTCCAAGATTATTGAGAAATGGACTTAGAAGCAGATAATGCAGTACCTTCTCCAACAGAACCTTCCAACACACAAACACAGATTTCATCCTAAACACAATAATACAACTGCGCTAATATCCTTCATCAATACTGTATCACTGGCCCGTGACAACAATAAACTAGATTCAAGTCTGTTACTCGATCTGTCCAAAGCCTTTGCCACAGTCTCCCATCCCCTCCTCCTAGAAAAACACTCTCATTTAAGATTCTCTCCTTCCACCATATCCTGGTTTTCTAGCTATCTCTCTAACTCCCAGCAAGCTGTTAAATGGCACTCTGCTCTATCCCCCCCCCCCTAATCGTCCCAATGGGTGTCCCCCCAAGGATCCATACTACCTACTTTACACTTCTTGTCCCAACTCTACACTTCTTCAATATGCTGATGACTCACCAGTCATTACCGTTGCGGACAATCCATCTGACCTCCACTCTACTACCCAGGCATCATTCAACACCAAAGACATATGGCTTTGTGATAAATTAATTCTCAACCCTAAAAAAAAGTTCCTACTCTTCCTCCCAAAAAACCTCATCCATCTCAAAACTACATTTTCCATCCTATCAAGCAATAGCACTACCATTACTGCTGAACCTAACACTAAATTGCTAAGAGTCATTACACACGATTAGCTTAAACTTGATCTCCAAGTCATTACCTCTATCAAAAAAACTCACCAGAAACTTGGACTCCTTTACCATGACAAACGACATCTAACCAATACAGCCAGAATAACTCTCTCCCAAGCATTTTTTCTTCCCATCCTTCTCTATAACTATCAAATATTCATAAATCTTAATATCACACCCATAACTAAACTCAAAACTACCTATAAGGTTGCTAGATTTGTTGCAAACCAAAACCTACAAGTCACACCTCAATCTCAAACAATTGGACTGGCTCGAATTCCCTCATTTGTTGCTACTACATCAAATGCAAATTATCCACTCCATCCTCTATCTACCATCTTTCTGCACTAGCCTTCTATCTATTATTTCTAAATATTCCCCAAACAGGGCACTATGCAGCTCAGACCAGGACTTCCTACAGAACTATAAACCCCAAACCAAAACAGGGTGTGTACACTATAACCCTGCTGCAACTTGGAACCAACTACCCCTAGAAATCAGGTCACTTGACCAAACCAGGCATTTCAAACTAGCCACTCTGAGATACCAAACAAATAAATGGTCCCGCCACTGTAGTTATCCCCCATAAAACTACCAAACCTTAGCTTATCTTTCTCCTCCCTCCATTCTCCTCCACTGTCTAGCTCAATAATCATCTACCCCTCAGTCTCTATGTTTAACCACTTTATCCCCTTGCTACTCCTCCTGTACCTAAACTGTATATAACCACTTAGGAATTATGAACACTGTATTCCTTTCATGACAATGTACATAAGTTTTTGCAGTATGATTTCTGTCATTGTACTCAACTGTTATTCTGTATAATTTAATGTAAATGCTCTCTCTCTATTTGTTTAGCTGCAAATGAAAATGTCTTACTGTTTGTAAGTAAAATATAAATACTGACTGTAGAGCTTTTCTCCTCGGGTCTCCACTGAAAATAAGCTAAACGCTCAGCTGGACTAACCCGGTTAACAAATGTAAAATAAATAAATAAATAAAACATATAAATCTAAACATTTTCAAAAGCTGTGGCAGAAAAAGTCACTATTCAAAGGCACAAAACAACCAAGGAAAGGGAGTCTACACAAAAAGTGATAAGAGCTAAGCTAAATCTAAATAGAGAAATATCAAAATATTTATATAAATTTTTAGAAAAAAAAGTTTTGTACTGCCCCGAGCTATGCGAGGAATTTCTGAGATATTGCAGCAGCAAACTAGATCTGAGGTAACTCTAGGTGCATCATGGAATAGGAACTTGGCCTCGAGCTGTCTGAAGAGCTCGAGCTTTGTAGTAGGCTGAATCGGAGCAGAGGATCAGCTCCGAACCCATATGTAAGAATGAACGGAGAGATAGAACAAAGTACAGTTGGGAACACTTACCATAAATGTAGATGTTAGAGTGTATTCCCTGCTGCAGTCATTGCATTTGGGTAATCTGCTGGCAGGTTGCCCTCAGTCGGCCTGATTAACAAAGTCTTGGGTCCTGCGTCAGTTGCTGTCCCTTCTTCCATGACGTCAGGTCATCAGGGGTATAAAACATGCAGCCAACGTCATTACATCAGTTTTTCCTGCCCCAGATGTCAGGTACCCCCCCAAATGGGGAGCAAAATATATATATCCATATAAAATTAAAAAACACAAAAAATATACCTGCAAACAAAACCAAATACACTAAAAAGGCTTTTAAGCATAATAAAGGAAAGCAGAGGTATAGTAAGAGGAAAAACAGGGGGCTGGAGGGTGGGAAACCAGGACTGCAACAGTGAATACACTCGAACATCTACATTTATGGTAAGTGTACACAACTGTACTATGTTCTTCAAGTTTCACTGTTGCAGTCATTACATTTGGGTGGAATCCCAAAGCTATGGTTGGGAGGATGGATTTATACAGCATTAGAAGCAGCTATAAGGCCCTGCAGGACAGCAGTGGCAAAGCCAGCTCTGGACTTAGAGAAGAGAGGTAAATGGTAATGTTTGGTGAACGTATGAACTGAGCTCCAGGTAGCACTTCTAGAATGTCTCTGGTAGGAACCCCTCTGAGAAAGGCTGCTGAAGTAGATGCAGCCCTGGTGGAATGAGATCTGATCCCCTTGGGGACTGGTTTACCATGGTGCACATAGCAGAAATGAATACAATGGCTTATCCATTTGGAAATAGTCTGCTTTGAAATAACCTTTTCCCTCTGCCCCTGCAGCAAATGCCACCAGTAATTGTTCAGAATTTCTTAGAAATTTTTGTCCTGTTTATGTAGAATCTTAGTTGTCTGTGTACATCCAATGAATGCATAATCCGCTCACCCTTCTTCTGTGGATTTGGGAAGAAAGTTGGCAGATGAATGGTCTGATTAAGGGCCACACTAGATACCACTTTAGGCATAAAGGATGGATTGGTTCTGAGGGTCACCCTGTCCGGGTAAAAAATAATGAATGGCTCCACTGCCTTCTAGCTGAAGTGACTGCTAAAAGAAAAGCTGTTTTCCAAGAGAGAAATTTTAGGTCCGCAGTAGCAGCTGGCTCAAATGGAGGTAGAGTGAGTTTTTTTCCAAAACAAAATTGAAGTCCCATGCAGGAGTTGGTGTTCTCCTGGGAGGTCTTAAATTTTTGGCCCCTCTGAGGTACTGCTTTAGCAGAGAATGAGAAAAGAGGGGAGGCTCTGTGTTGTAATGAGCTGAAATGGCAGAGGCATGGATTTTTATAGAAGAAAAAGATAAGCCCTTGTGAAGCATCTCAGTTAAGTACTGCAGAATCTGAGGAATACTGGGCATTGATGTGCTTATTCCTTGTGTTTGGTTCCAGGCACAGAATCTTTTCCATTTGTCTGCATAAGATTTTCTAGTACTAGGTCTTCTAGCCTCCAAAATGACATCCATCACAGGTTTGCTGAGAGATGTAACTGGTGAAATAGTTGATTAGCCATGCTCCAAGATTCAAAGTTTGGAGAGGAGTGTGCAGAATTTGATAGTTCTGCTGAGACAGTAGGTAAGGTGTCTCAGGCAGGTACCACGGAGGATGGTGCGACATTGCGCAGGAGCTGGTACCAGTGTTGGCGAGGCCAGTCTGGAGCAATCAGAATCATTTCTGGTTTTTCTTGTCTGACTTTTAGTAAGACCTTGAAGAGCAGAGGCAGAGGGGGAAAGGCATAGACTGACAGGTTTTTCCAGCTGAAGGATAGAGCATACACTTTCCAAGCTTTTTTGCGATGAATTCTTGTGCAGAATTTGTCCAACTGATAGTTTTGGGGTGAGGCAAAAAGATCTATGTCTGGGCTCCCCCAACTGCGTGTCAACATGCTGAAGATTTGTGGATCCAGTTTCCATTCGTGTAGGCCCATAAGATTTCTGCTTAGTTCGTCTGCCAGCGTATTTTGTTTTCCTGGCAGGAATTGAGCTTGTAGATGTACTTGACAAGTCAAGGCCGTGTTCCACAATGCCATGGCTAGTCCACAAAGGGTGTAGGAATGTGTACTCCCCTGCTTATGTGCCACACGACTGTGGTATTGTCTATCTTTATCAGTAGTTGTCCTGGATGAAGATAGTCCTTGAAGGCTGTCAGAGCATTCTGTACAGCTAGCATCTCTTTCTGATTGATATGTAGGTGCATTTGATTTGGGTTATTTGGCCCTGAATGCATCTCCCTGCCAGATGTGCCCCCCAAGCATAGTCTGTAGTCAGGGTTTGGGCGGCAGGGGGTGGAATGAATAATAGTCCCTTGTTTTGGTGGCAGGCCTCTGCCCACCATAGGAACTCTAGTTGCAGGCAAGGAATGATAGGGAATCACTGGCTTCCAGGCTGTGACAATGTTGACTCCAAAAGCTTTTTAGGTACCACTGAAGTTTCCTCATATGCAGTCTTGCATATGGAATTAGAAGAATGCAGGAGGCCATGAACCCCAAGGCCTGCAGAATTTGTCTTGCAGATAGCTGGGTTTTTGTGGCCATCTGTTTTGAAGTCAGTCATCAATTGAATTTGTTTTTGTGGCGTAAGGTAAACCATCTGGGCAGTTGTATTCAAGCTTGCACCCAGGAATGTAATTATGAGAGAGTACCCAGTTGTGATTTCTTTTCGTTTATGGTGTACCCTAGACAAGTTAGAAGCCTTTTTACAAACATCAGATGTTTTAGAAGTGTCCCTGTTTTCTGCCTGAATTAGACAATCATCCAGGTATGGATAAATTTGAATATTTCTTTGCCTGCAAAAAGCAATTATTGGTGCTAGGCACTTTGTGAAGACCATGAGCACAGTAGATAAGCCAAAGGGCAGTGCAGAGAAAGTACAGTTTTGTACCTACCATAAATGTAGATGTTCGAGTGCTAATACAGCTGCAGTAATCACATATGGGTTCTCTGCCGTCAGGCAGTCCCTCGGTCGGCCGAATTCCAAAGTCTAGGTCCGGCATTGGTTGTTGTCGCTTTCTTTCCTGACGTCAGTGCGAAAGGGGTATACAAGACACAGCCGACGCCATATTCTTCAGTCTTTTCTTGCCCCAGATGTCAGGTGCCCCCAGAAGGAAGGCAATACATAAATTATATATAGAAATATATTCAAGCAATGCAATGTAATCAAAAAACAGTAGTTGCAAGCAAATACACCATAGGAGGATAACCCAAATTAGGTTGTATGAGGAGGTGTTAGCCACTAGTCCTTTACCAAGAGGGGAAGGAGGGAGGGAAACCTGTACTGCAGCTGTATTAGCACTCTAACATCTACATTTATGGTAGGTACAAAACTGTACTATGTTCATCGTGCATACAGCTGCAGTAATCACATATGGGTAGAATCCCAAAGCTACGCACAGGGTGGTAGGTACTAGGTGGAACTGGGATGAGCCAGAATGCCCTGCAACACAGCAGTGGCAAAGCCTGCTCTAGTTTGGGAATATAAAGGCAGGTGGTAGTGTTTTGTGAAGGTATGCACAGAACTCCAAGTGGCCGCCTCCAAAATATCTTTGGTAGGAACTCCTCTGAGGAAGGCTGTAGAGGCAGCTGTGGCCCTGATGGAGTGGGATCTGATGCCTGTAGGGACAGATTTCCCATGATAGGAGTAACAAAATCGTATGCAGTGGCCTATCCATTTTGAAATTGTCAGTTTGGTAACAGGCTTCCCTTGAGCTCCTACAGCATAGGACACAAAGAGTTGTTCTGATTTCCTGAAAGGCTTTGTTCTGTCCAAATAATAAAGTAGCTGTCTATGGATGTCTAAGGAATGTAGCAGCCTTTCCCCTTTGTTTTGAGGATTGGGGTAAAAGGTAGGCAAGTGTATGGCTTGATTCAAAGCTACCCTGGATACCACTTTAGGCATAAATGACGGATTGGTTCGAAGGGAAACCCTGTCCTGATGGAAGATGAGAAAGGGCTGCACAGCCATGAGGGCTTGTAGCTCCGAAACCCTACGAGCTGAGGTAATGGCCAAAAGGAAAGCTGTTTTCCAGGACAAATATTGCAAATCTGTTGAGGCAGCTGGTTCAAAGGGAGGCAATGTTAATTTTTCTAGAATGTAATTAAGATCCCAGGCTGGCACTGGTTGTTTCCTTGGTGGTCTTGTATTCTTAGCCCCTCTAAGGAACTGTTTTAAAAGTGGGTGAGAGAATAACGGTGGATCAGTGTTGAATTCTGCAGAAATGGCTGAGGCATGGATTTTTTATGGAGGAAAATGAAAGCCCACTGTTCAGCAGCTCAGCTAGATACTGTAATACCAGAGGCAAATTTAGTTTTCTAGGATCCTGGCCTTTTTTCTCATTCCAGGAGCAGAACCGTTTCCATTTTGCGGAGTAGACCTTTCTAGTAGATGGCCTTCTGGCCTCCAGAATGACGTCCTGCACCTCTTTGGGGAGTAAGATCTGTTGTGGTGTTAAGGAATTTTCCATGCAGCGAGATTGAGTGTTTTCAGCTGACTGTGAAGAGTTTTGTAGCTGTGCTGAGTCAGTAGAAGAGGCATTAGAGGTAGAAGCCAGGGAGGAGTATGTGTTAGGCTCCTCAGGAGTGGGTACCAGTGCTGTCTTGGCCAGTCTGGAGCAATCAGTATCATCTTCGGTCTGTCTGCTCTTGCTTTCAAGAGCACCTTGGGCAGAAGAGGCAGAGTTGGGAAAGCATACACTGTCCATGCTGTCCAACTGAATGAAAGGGCGTCCACTCTCCAGGCCTTTGGATGGAAGGTCCTTGAACAAAACTTTTCCAATTGATGATTCCTGTGGGAGGCGAAGAGATCTATGTCTGGCCTTCCCCACGCCTGGATTATCTTTGTAAACACCAGAGGATGCAACTTCCATTCGTGCGGATCTGTCATATTTCTGCTTAAACTGTCTGCCAGCGTGTTTTCCAAACCTGGCAAGTACTGTGCTTGAAGTTCGATTTGCCATTCCACAGCCAAGTTCCAAAGTGTCATGGCTAGTCTGCACAGGGGGTATGAATGTGTTCCTCCTTGTTCGTTTATGTACCACATTACTGTGGTGTTGTCTGTTCTTATCAATAATTGTCCTGGATGCAGGAGGTCCTTGAAAGCTGTAGTTGCATTGATCACTGCTAGCATTTCTTTTTGGTTGATGTGAAGGTGCTTTTCCTTTTGGGACCATTTGCCCTGAATGCACCTGTCTGTCATGTGCGCCCCCCAGGCGTAATCTGAGGCGTCTGTTGTGATGACTTGATTTGCTTGAGGCTTGCAGAATGGGAGACCTGTGTTTGTTTGACATGCTTGGGCCCACCATAGAAATTCCTTTTGCAAACATGGAATTATTGGTATTATTGTTTCCAAATTGTGGCTGTGCTGAGACCATAGGTTTTTTGTGTACCACTGAAGTTTTCTCATATGCAACTTTGCACATGGGATTAAAAGAATGCAAGATGCCATGAAGCCCAGAGCCTGCAGGATTTTCCTTGCAGTAAGCCTGGTACAATTTGCTAGTATTTTGAAGCACTGAGTTAGTTGCCCCTGTTTTTCTGGCGTAAGGTAGGCCATCTGGTTGTTTGTGTCCAAGTTGGCACCCAGGAAAGTTATTTTCTGAGATGGTGTTAGCCTGGATTTCTCTTTGCTGATTGTGTATCCCAGAGAATTCAGTAACCGTGTTGCATAAGCCAGATGTTCCAGAAGTTTGTGCTTGCTGTCCGCTTGGATCAGGCAGTCGTCCAAATAAGGGTAAATTTGTATCCCTTGAAGTCTGCAGTAGGCGATTACTGATGCCAGGCATTTCGTGAATACTCTGGGCAGTAGATAAGCCAAAGGGCAATGCAGAGAATTGATAGTGGATTGAACCTGCAAGAAATCTGAGGTATCTTCTGCAGCTTTGTCTGATTGGGACATGCAGGTATGCCTCCTTGAGGTACAATGTTACCAGCCAAAACCCCTTGCCCAGCATGGGAAGAAGCTGCTGTAATGTGAGCATCTTGAATTTTGGTACGAGTAGAAATGTATTTAGGATGGATAAGTCCAAAATGGGTCTCCAGTCGGTTCCTTTCCTTGGTACCAGAAATAGTCTGGAAAAAAACCTTGACCTTGTTCGTGAGTAGGTACCTCTTGAATAGCTTTCATGTCCATGAGTTTTGAAATTTGTATTTGTGCCTCTGCCCTTTGACTGTGTGGCAGGTTTGGCATGCCTCTCATTTTTGGAAGAGTGTGAAAATGAAATCTGTAGCCTCTGTTTATAATGTCCAGGATCCATTTGTCTGTTGTGATATGCCAATTTCTTGTAAATAATGCCAGCTTTCCTCCCAAGGGAGCTGCCAGCTGAGACTTGCTTGGCATGAAAAGGAGGACGTCATTGGGTTTGTTTTCTGTATTGTTGTGCACGGTCTTCGCCACCTCTTGGTGCTGGAGTTTGCCATTGTCTGCCTCTATATGATCCTTGAGATTGTCCTCTGCCCCTTGTCCGCCCGTATCTACCTCTTTGGGGCTTGTCCGTGGCTGGAAAGGACCAGTTTTTAGAAGGCCAATTTCTGCTAAAATGAGGTGGTTGTACCTGTAGAAAAGCCTTGACAGTTTGCATAGATTTAGCTTTTTCTTCCATTTTCCGTAGCATCTCCTCAGCATTAGTACCAAACAGTACATCCTTTTGTAAAGGAGCATCTAGTAGTTTAGCTTTAACATGATCAGGCAAGCCTTGTTCACTAAGCCAAGCATGTCTACGAATGACCGATCTTGTAACAGCAGCTCTACTTGAGGCCTCTAAGGCATCATAGCCACATTGTAAGGTGTGTTTACCCACTTGTTCTGCACTATGCATCATATCCTGCAATTCCTTCAAATCTGGTTGTTCAGGTTGAGACATTTTATTTCTTAATTGAGATAACAGAAACTGCTGGTATTTAAGCATATGGAACTGACAATTTAAGGCCCTCATGGCTAGGGTGGCCGAGGTGTATACCTTTTCCCCCCACCTTTCTAAGGATCTAGATTCTCTTTCGGAAGATAGTGGATTTTTGGCAGTAGAGGCCTTCATTCCCTTGGGGCCTTGAGAAATGGTTTCAGGGTCAACATTATGGCTTTTGAAAAGAAATTGGTGAGAGTTAGGAACTCTGTAGTACCTATCAGGTTTGACTGGGGCAAGAGGCAGGGAATCCGGATTAAGACAAGCCTCCGAGTAAACATCATCAAGAATGTCCAAGACAGGAGGTATAGCCAGTGGTCTGTGTTGAGGTAACAAAAGAAATTCCCTAAGCCTTTTCTTGGAATCAGAAAAGTCTTGGCCTTCCCAATGGAAGTGCTCCCTCAAGGTGTGCAAGGTTTCCCCAAAAGAGAAATCCTCTGGGGGAGATACAGAAGGAATGGACTGTTCTGCATCCGAATCTTCATAAGGGGAGTACGAGTGCTCCTCTACATCAGAATGTTCTGAGAAAATGAAGCCCTGTTCAGAAGAGGGAGAATCTTCCTCCACTCTGGATCTCTTGTCTGGAGGGGGTTGGGAACCCCTGATAAGGGTAATTAAATCCTCAGCCATTTTAAGCATCTGCTTTTTAGGCATGGGCCTGGGGATGGACCCTGAGCAACAGGCCTCTTGGGATGCATGGCTGATTTGGACTTAGTAAAGGCCTTAATGGAAAAGGAAGATGAGGGCCTAAAGACACCCTGGGTGGAAGTGGACCTGTCCACATTAGGAGACTCACTCACAGTGGCTTCGGTGGTTGTAGTCTGAGTAAGGGCCGAGGCACCTGCGGTCTCGGGTACAGAAGACACCGCCAAAAAAGTGTCGTCTGTAGTCTGGGACTGCAAAGGCGTCTCGCTGAGAACCAGACCACGTGCAGCCGGTTTTGGTGTGGTGTCGGTGGAGACCGCGGACCTCGCGTGTCAGTCCCTGTCCTTGCGTTTTTTGGACAAAACGGTAGTCGGAGTCTCAGACGACATTTTATAATCAAAGGCTTTACCAAAATAATGTTGGGCGAACTCCGCCCGACGCTTAATAGTGCGTTTATTGAAAGTAGCACAAAAGCAACAGCCCGAGACGTCGTGGTCTGGGCCTAAACAAGGTATGCAGAGGGAATGAAAATCCTTATGCGGTATTTGCTTCCCACAAGAAATACAATTGTTAACTTTGTCTGACATCGGTCTGAGGCAAGAAAAGTTTCCCCAACGGGGTACTTAGCTTTAAAGAAGACTTTGGATTCCAATTTTTCGTAAATTCAGGAGCTGGCCGACCGGCACTTGCGAACTGCTTCTGCTTCGGGCACCGCGCGGCAAAAAAGACTGAAGAATATGGCGTTGGCTGTGTCTTATATACCCCTGTCGCACTGATGTCAGGAAAGAAAGCGACAACCACCGACGCCGGACCTAGACTTTGGAATTCGGCCGACCGAGGGACCGCCTGACGGCAGAGAACCCATATGCGATTACTGCAGCTGTATGCACGATGAACATCTGGTAATGCAAATAGCCTGCTTTGAAGCGGAGGTATCTTCTGCAAGATTCCATGATTGGGATATGCAGGTAAGCCTCTTAAGTTTAGAGTTACCAACCAGGCATCCTTGCCTAGCATAGGAAGTAACTGGTGAAGAGTCAGCATCTTGAATTTTGGAATGTCCAGAAATGTATTTAGAATGGATAAGTCCAGGATTGGACGCCATGATTTGTCTTTTCTGGGTACCAGGAAAAGCCTTGAATAAAAACCTTGTCCCTTTTCCTTTTCTGGTACTGGTTGAACAGCCCCCATATTCATGAGGGGCATAACTTGTTTCTGGGACTCTGCCCACTGATTTGGAGGCAGATCTGGCCATCCGTTTGGGACTGGCAACGTGTGGAAATGAAATCTGTATCCCTGGGATACTATATGTAAAACCCATTTGTCCTGGGTAATCAGTTGCCAGTTTCGTGCATGAAGTGCCAGTTTTCCCCAGAAAGGGGCAGCCAAAAAATAAGCGCTTGGTGATTGCAGTGGAAAGTCATTGAGACTGTTTACCATAGGAAGGTGCCTTGTTGCTTCCAGATTTGGAAGTGGAAGCACCCCCATTGCTTTGTTCTAAAAGTCCCTTGCGACTGAAACCTAAAGCCTTTGGAATGTCTGGGTTTGACCTGAGCGGCTCTGGTGGGTACTGGAAAGGACCAGCTCTTAGTAGGCCAGTGCCTGCTAAACCTGGGTGGCTGCACTTGTAGGAAATCTTTCACAGTTTGCATAGATTTAGCTTCATCTTCCATCTTTTTCAAACCTCCTTCAGCCTCATTACCAAATAGTCTGTTCTGTTGTAAAGGAGCATCCAACAATTTTGCGTTAACATGGTCAGGCAGACTTTGCTCCTTGAGCCAAGCATGCCTTCTTATCACAGATCCAGTTAGAGCAGCCATGCAAGAGGCCTCTAAGGAATCAAAACCACATAGCAAAGTATGTTTTCCAACTTGTTCAGCTGAATGCAATAAATCCTGCAACTCTATTTTCCACAGTCAGAAATCAAAATATTTTTTTTTGTTTAAGTAAACCCATGACATGCTGTTGATATTTAAGCATACAGTTTAAATCCCTGATTGCCAAGGTTGCAGACGTATAAACCTTCTTACCCCATCTATCCAGCGCCCTGGAATCTCCATCAGAACGGGGAGGACTTTTAGCAGTAGAGGCCTTAACGCCTTGGGACCTTGAGAAACGGTTTCAGGGTCAGCAGGAGGGTTTTAAAAAGGAATTTGTGGGAGTCAGGAGCCCTGTAGTATCTATCTGGCTTACTAGGAGCCGGAGGCAGGGAATCAGGAGTCATACTGGATTCTGAGAAAACATCAACAATGTCTAGAACAGGAGGTAAAGCCAAAAGCCTATCCTGAGGAAAAAGAGGAAAATCCCTAAGTCTCTTTTTAGATTATGAGAAATCCTGACTCTCCCAGTGACAGTGTTCCCTTAAGGTATGCAAAATTTCTCCAAAAGAAAAATCCTCAGGAGGAGAAGCAGAAGGGATGGAGTCTTCTGCATCAGAGTCCTCATAAGTGGGTATAGATAATTCCTGATCAGAAGACTAATCAGAAGAAATAGAAACCTGATCTGAAGATTCATAGTCAGTGCCTTGCCTAGGCCTCTTAGCAAGAAGGGGATGGGTACCCCTGATCAAGGTAATTAAATCCTCAACCATTCTGATCATTTGTTTTTTAGGCATTGGGGCCTGTACACGTGGGCCAAGCATCTGTTTTTTAGACACAGTAGTTGTTTTTGGCCTTAGTTTTGAAGATGGCGTTGGTTTAATATACAAATCTTTAGGCCTAAAAACACCCTCAGAAGCCGGTGCCTGCTCAGCAGCTCTGGACACATCTAAGGTAGAGACATCCGTGGGTTCAATACTTAAAGTATCTCGCAGCATACCGGACTCTGAATGAGTCTAAGTAGAGGCCTGCGAATCAAAAGTAGCGGGTATCAGGGGCTGCGAAAGCACCTCACTGAGTACCAGTGACTGGCTTAGAAGAAGCTTCGTCATTGGTTTTGGACCTAGACGGTCCGTCTCTGTCTTTTTCTTTGCACTTTTTAGGTATTCCGGTAGTCGGACTGCTAACAGACGACATTTCTGGATAGTTAAATCTTGAGCCAAAATATTTAGAAGCAAGAATATACAGACGTTTAATAGTGCGTTGATTAAATTTAGCACAAAACTCACAGCAAGGCACATTGTGGTCAAGGTCTAGGCAAAGAATACAGTACAAATGAAAAATCCTTGAGGCATTTGCTTCCCACAAGTAATACAATTATTAACATTTACTGACATCGGTAAGGAGCAAGGGAAAGTTACCCCCAACAGGGTACTTAGCTTTTAGTTGAAGACTTCGGTTCTGAAACTCGAAAACAAAAATTTCAAGAGTCGGCTGACCAGCACTTGAGACCAGCTTCTGCTTTGGGCTCAGAGCGGCAAGAAAGACTGATGTAATGGCGTCGGCTGCATGTTTTATACCCCTGACGTCATGGAAGTAGGGACAGCAACCGACGCAGGACCCAAGACTTTGTTAATCAGGCCGACTGAGGGCAACCTGCCAGCAGATTACCCAAATGTAATGACTGCAACAGTGAAACACAAAGAACATCTTCACGAGTGGATTCAGAAAAAAATAACTGTGGCAGAAGGACAAAGTACTAAAGGCTGGAGATGGCGTTTATGGAAAATGATTCTTCACTATACATCAGGCAAAAGAGGCATACATTTATTCCATCAATCAGGGAATGTCAAGAAGCAGGCATAAAATTCAAGCTGCTGTTATCCAGCTATCTTCAGAACACATTTTTCTGAAGGGCCAAAATCATTTTTTGATGTAGAACATGCTAAGGAGGAACATAAAAGCTTGTCCAAGAAAAAGTAGCCATCAAACAGAACGTGATTCTGCTTCTCATTCTTCTGATAATAAAGCTCACAGAGAGATTATGCCAGTGAAAACTTTTCCACTGTTCCAAGGGGAAATGCTTGAGAGAAATTAAAAAGCACAGGAGTTGAGTAGAAGAACTAGGAGAACATTGGAAATGAACCAGAGACTAGAGCTGAGAATACAGATGAACAGGAAGAAAACCAGCAACTCAGAAATTAATGAAAAAATATGGGATTACAAAGCATCAATCACATTTGTGAAATATGCCAGAAAGAACAGTTGTATACACTTACCATAAATGTAGATGCTTCAGTGTATTCATTGTTGCAGACTTACATTTGGGTTATCCGCCTGCAGGTAGCCCTCAGCTGGCCTGAATATCAAAGTCTTGGATTCCTGCGTCAGATGCTGTCTCATCTTCCATGATGTCAGGGGTATAAAACATGCAGCCGATGCCATTACATCAGTTTTTCTTGCCCCAGATGTCAGGTGCCTTCATAATGGAAAGCAATTATATGTTATGTTACACCTCCAACAAAAATACACCAGAAAGCTCAAATACACCAAATAAGAAGGAAAGGTAGAGCCAAGAGAAGTCAGGGGGCTGGAGGGAGGGTAACCAGGACTGCAACAGTGAATACACTCGAACATCTACATTTATGGTAAGTGTACACAACTGTACTATGTTCTTCGTGTTTCACTGTTGCAATCATTACACTTGGGTTGATTCCCAAAGCTAAGGAAGGGAGGAGGATGTTGGAGAGCATTAGGGCCAGCTATTAAGCCTTACAAAACTGCAGCGGCAAAACCAGCTCTGGACTTAGAAAAGATAGGCATGTGGTAATGCTTGGTGAAGGTATGTACAGAGCTCCAGGTAGCAGCTTCTAGGATGTCCCTAGCAAATGAATGAACTGATTTAGGGCCACACTAGACACAACCTTGGGCAAAAAGGAAGGACTGGTCCAGAGGGAAACCCTGTCTGCATGGAAGATAATGAAGAGCTCCACTCCCATGAGTGCCTGTAATTCAGACACTCTTCTTGCTGAAGTGATGGCTAGAAGGAAGGCTGTTTTCCAAGAAAGAAATTTCAACTCTGCAGTTGCAGTTGGTTCAAATGGAGGGAGAGTGAGCTTTTCCAATACAAAGTTAAGGTCCCAGGCTGGAGTAGGGGCTCGCCTGGGGGGTCTCAAATTTGTAGCCCCTCTGAGGAATTGCTTCAACAGGGGGTGGTTCAGTATTATAATGTGCTGAAATGGCAGAGGCATGAATTTTAATTGACGAGAAGGATAGGCCCTTGTGGAGCATTTCTGTTGCATACTGAAGAATACGAGGTAAACTGGGCACCATAGTGCCCATCCCATGAGTCTGGGTCCAGGAACAGCATCTTTTCCACTTTTCAGCATAGGATTTTCTACTACTAGGTCTCCTTGCTTCCAGAATGACATCTAGCACCTGCTTACTGAAGGATGCTACTGGAGAGCTCAAGGAATTAGCCAGGCTGCAAGGTTCAGGGTTTGAAACTGAGGGTGTAGAATCTGGCCCGCCTGCTGGGACAGCAGGGAAGGTGTCTGAGATAGGTGCCATGGATCCAGTAGTATCATACTGCACAAGAGGGGGTACCAGTGCTGGCGAGGCCAGTCTGGTGCAATCAGTATTGTCCTTGGTTTGTCCTGTTTGATCTTTAGCAGAACCCTCGAGAGGAGAGACAGAGGGGGAAGGCATAAACTCAGAGGCTTTTCCAGGTAAAGGACAGGGCATCCACTTTCCAGACTTGACTGCGGGGAGTCCTTGTGCAGAATTTGTCCAATTGGTAGTCCTGAGGGGAGGCAAACAGGTCCCATCTCTGGGGTCCCCTCATTTGTTCAAGAGGTTGAATATTTTTGCTTCCAGTTTCCATTCGTATGGGTCCATGAGATTTCTGCTTAGGTCTGCCAGTGAATTTAGCTTGCCTGGCAGGAATTGAGCTTGTAGATGCACTTGGTAGCTCAAGGCTGTGTTTCACAGAGCCACGGCTAGTCTGCAGAGAGGCTACGAGTGGGTTCTCCCCTGCTTATATAGCACATAACTGTGGTTTTGTCCATCTTTACCAATAATTGTCCTGGATGGATGTGGTCTTTGAAGGCTGTCAGGGAATTCTGTACAGCTAACATTTCTTTTTGGTTGCTATGCAGGTGCATCTGACTCTGGTTCCATTTGCCCTAAATGCACCACCCTGCCAAGTGAGCCACCCCTATTCATAGTCTGATGCATCTGTAGTCAGGGTTTGGGCGGCAGGGGGTAGATTGAAAGGGAGCCCCTTGTTGAGGTGGCAGGCCTCTGCCCACCAAAGGAACTCTGTCTTTATACAAGGAATGATAGGAATCATGGATTCCAAGTCCTGAGAATGTTGACACCATAGCCTGTTTAGATACCACTGTAGTTTCCTCATATGCAGTCTTGCATATGGAATTAGTAGAATGCAAGAGGCCATGAACCCCAGGGCTTGCAGAATTTTCCTTGCAAATAGCTGGGTCTTTGTGGCCAGTAGTTTGAAGTAGGCTGTCAAATAAACTTGTTTCTATGGCGTGAGATAAGCCATCTGGGAAGTTGTGTTCAAGCTTGCTCTCAGGAATACAACTTGTTGGCAGGGTACTAGATGAGATTTCTTTTCGTTTATGGTGGTGCATCCCAACGAGGTCAGAAGTTTCTTTACAAATGCCAGATGTTCTAATAGCATGTCCTGGCTTTCTGTCTGAATCAGACAATCGTCCAGGTATGGGTATATTTGGATATTTCGCTGCCTGCAAAATGCAATGGCTGGAGCTAGACACTTTGTGAATACCCTGGGTGCAGTAGATAAGCCAAAGGGAAGTGCATAGAGCCTGCTCTGAAGCGTAGGTATTTCCTGCAAGATTCCCTAACTGGAATGTGCAGGTAAGCTTCCTTTAAGTCTAAGGTTGCCAACCAGGCATCTTTGCCTATCATAGGAAGCAGCTGTTGAAGTGTTAGCATCTTGAATTATGGGATTACCAAAAGGTGTTTAGAATAGAGAGGTCCAGGATGGGATGCCAGGAGCCGTCTTTTCTGGATACCAGTAAAAGTCTTGAGTAAAAACCTTGTCCTCTTTCTTTCTTCTGCTGGGACAGGTTGAATAGCCCTGATACTTAGAAGAGAGAGAACCTGCTATTGAGCCTCTGCCCACTGATTTGGGGGGAGGTCTGTCCAACCTTTAGGGGTTGGTAAGGAATGGAAGTGGAATCTGTATCCTTGAGAAACTATATTTAAAAACCAGTTGTCCTGGGTAATGAGTTCCCAATTTTTTGCATGCAGGGCAATTTTTCCCCCTAAAGGAACAGTCGGTTGAGCAAGGCTTGGAAGGTTTAAAGTTAAGTCATTGTGACATTTTTCCATAGAAGGGAGTCTTACTACTTCCAGCTTTGGAAGTGGGAGCCCCCCACTGCTTAAGCCTGTGTGTACCTTGAGACTGTAGACTAAGTGGTCTGCTGTTCCTGGGTTTGGACTGAAGGCCTGGAAGAGACTGGAAAGGACCAATTCCTAGAAGGCCATTGCCTACTAAATCTGGGAGGCTGTACTTGCAGGAAATCGTTAACAGTTTGCATAGATTTAGCTTTTTCCTCCATCTTTTTAAGGATTTCCTCTGCTTTGTTGCCAAACAGGCAGTCTTGGTTTAAGGGAGCATCCAGTAATTTAGCTTTAACATGACCTGGCAAGTTTTGGTCCTTAAGCCAGGCATGCCTTCTAAGTACAGACCCAGTGACAGCAGCCCTGCAAGATGCTTCTAAAGAGTGAAAACCACACTGCAAAGTATGTTTACCAACTTGTTCAGCAGAAAGCATTAAATCTTGTAATTCTTTATGTTCAGCACAGTCAGGAATCAACATCATTTTCTGTTTAAGTAGTCCCATAATATGCTGCTGATACTTTAACATATGAAACTGGCAGTTTAAGGCCCTAATGGCCAAAGTAGCAGAAGTGTATACCTTCTTATCCCATCTGTCCAAGGCCCTGGAATCTCTATCAGAGGGGGTAGGGTTTTTGCAGTAGTAGCCTTAATGCCCTTTGGTCCTTGGGAAATGGTCTCTGGATCCGCAGTAGCATTCTTGAAGAGGAACTTGTGAGAGTCAGGTACTCTAATATCTGTCAGGTTTTCTGGAAGCTGGAGGTAGAGAGTCTGGGGCCAGGCTAGATTCCAAGAAGGAATCATCTACAATGTCCAGAACAGGAGGGATAGCTAAAGGCCTGTGTTGAGGGAGGAGTAAGAATTCCCTAAGCCTCTTTTTGGAGTCAGAGTAATCCTGGCTTTCCCAGCGGAAATGCTCCCTAAGAGAGTGCAAGGTTTCACCAAAAGAAAAATCTTCTGGAGGGGAAGCAGAGGGAATGGAATCCTCCGCATCAGAATCCTCATAGGTAGATAACGGCAAAACCTGGTAATCAGAAGAAAAATACAGTTGTGTACACTTACCATAAATGTAGATGTTAGAGTGTATTCACTGTTGCAGTCATTATATTTGGGTTATCTGCTTGTAGTAGCCCTCAGTTGGCCTGATTAACAAAGTCTTGGGTCCTGCGTCGGTTGCTGTCCCTTCTTTCATGGCGTGAGGTCGTCAGGAGTATAAAACATGCAACCAATGCCATTACATCAGTTTTTCTTGCCACAGATGTCAGGTGCCCCCCACCCCTTAATGGAAAGCAATTAAATCTATGAATACAAGGTAATACCTCCAACAAAAAAGCAAATACACCAAAAAGATTTTAGAGCATAGTAAGTGAGAGTAGAGGTATAGCCAAAAGAAGAAAGGGGGCGGGAGGGAGGGTAACCAGGACTGCAACAGTGAATACATTCAAACATCTACATTTATGGTAAGTGTACACAACTGTACTATGTTCTTCGTGTTCCACTGTTGCAGTCATTACATTTGGGTAGATTCCCAAAGCTAAGGTTGGGAGGAGGAATTTAAATAGAAACAGGACCAGCTATAAGGCCCTGCAAGACTTTTTGTTGTGTCTTTCGGCTTTGCCAGGTTAGGGGTCGCCACAGCAGAACACCGGTCCGCTAATGATTGGCAGTAGATTTTTAGGTGCAGAGTTGCCAGCCCTGACGCACAACCTTCAACAAAGGTACGCTCATTCACGCACTTCTCCACACAGAAGGCGCTCTAGCTGAGAATTACAGGACAACGTCTTACTGTGAGGCGACAACGCTACTGCAGCACCACCATCTGCAAGACTACAGTGGCAAAACCAGCTCTGGATTTAGATAAAATTGGCAAATGATAATGTATGTACAGAACTCCAGGTAGCAGCTTCTAGCATGTCCCTAGTAGGGACGTCCCCGAGAAAGGCTGTAGAGGTAGATGCAGACCTGGTTGAATGGGGTCTGATGTCCTGTGGGACAGGTTTTCCATGGTGCTTATAGCAGAAATGAATGCAGTGGCCTATCCGTTTTGAAATGGTTAGTTTTGAAATAGCTTTCCCCTCTGTCCCTACAGCAAATACCACCAGCAGTTGCTCAGATTTCCTTCGAGGTTTAGTCCTGTCCAAGTAGAAACTAAGCTGTCTGTACACATCTAAAGAGTGCAGTATTCGCTCCCCTTTGTTCTGTGGGTTAGGAAAAAAGGTAGGCAAATGAATGGACTGATTAAGAGCCACACGGGACACCACCTTGGGCATGAGGAGGAGGGATTGGCTCTGAGGGACATCCTGCCCGCATGAAAGATGATGAAAGGTTCCACTGCCATAAGGGCCTGTAATTCAGATACCCATCTTGCAGAAGTGATTGCTAAAAGGAAATCTGTTTTCCAGGAAAGAAATTTTAAATCTGCAGTAGCAGCTGACTCGAGAGGAGGAAGAGTGAGTTTCTTCAAGACAAAGTTAAGATCCCAGGCTGGAGCTGGAGCTCTCCTGGTTGGCCTTAAATTTTTGGCCCCTCTGAGGAACTGCTTGAGCAGTGGGTGAAAGAAGAGGGGAGGCTCTGTGCTATAATGAGCTGAAATGGCTGAGGCATGCATTTTGATGGAGGAAAAAGATGAGCCCTTATGAAGCATCTCAGTCAAGTACTGTAGAATCTGAGGTAAATTGGGCACTGCTGCGTTCATTCCTTGAGATTGGTTACAGGCACAGAATATTTTCCATTTTGCAGCATAAGATTTTCTAGTACTAGGCCTCCTTGCCTCTAAAACGATATTCATCACTGATTTACTGAGGGACGGTAAAGGAGAGATTAGGTAATTAGACAGGCTGCTAGGTTCAGGGTTTGCAGCTGAGAGTGCAGAAACTGGTTCTCCTGCTGAGACAGCAAGGAAGGAGTCTGAGGCAGGTGCCATGGAGCCAAGCATGACACACTGCACAAGAGTGGGTACCAGTGTTGGTAAGGCCAGTTTGCTGCAATTAAAATTGTCCTTGGCTTGTCCTGTTTGATCTTTAGTAGTACCTTGGAGAGCAGATGCAGAGGAAGAAAGGCATAAACTGATAGGTTTTTACAGCTGAAGGATAGAGCATCCACTTTCCAAGCTAGCTTGTGGGGAATCCTTGTGCAAAATTTGTCCAGTTGAAGGTTCTGGGGGAGGCAAACAGGTCTATATGTGGGCTCCCCCATTTGCTCGTCAACATGTAGAAAACCCTTGGTTCCAGTTTCCACTCGTGTGGGTCCATGAGGTTTCTGCTTAGTCCATCTGCCAGTGTATTTAGTTTTTCTGGCAGGAATTGAGCTTGTAGATTATATATATACATATACCAAAGCTAAAAAAGGGGTGGTAGGCACTAAGAGGAACTAGGAGGAGCCAGAATGCCCTGCAAGACTGCAGTGGCAAAGCCCGCTCTAGATTTGGAGTATAACAGTAGGAGATAGTGCTTGGAGAAAGTATGTACAGAACTCCACGTGGCTGCTTCCAAAATATCTTTGGTAGGAACCCCCTGCTGAGGAAAGCTGCAGAGGTAGCTGTGGCCCTTGTGGAGTGAGATCTGATGCCTGTAGGTACAGGTTTACCATGAAAAGACTAACAAAAGCGTATACAGTGGGCTATCCATTTTGAGATTGTCTGGAAATAGGCTTCTCTTGAGCACCTGTAGCATAGGACACAAAGAGTTGCGCTGATTTTCTGAAAAGCTTTGTTCTGTCCAAGTAATAACGGAGCTGTCTGTGAATGTCCAAGGAATGTAGTAATCTCTCCCCTTTGTTTTGTGGATTAGGGTAAAAGGCAGGTAAGTGGATAGCCTGATTCAAGGCCACCCTGGATACTACCTTTGGCATAAAGGAAGGATTGGTTCGTAAGGAAACTCTGTCCTGATGGAAAATGATGAAAGGCTGCACAGCCATGAGGGCTTGTAGTTCCAAAACCCTGCGAGCCGAGGTGATAGCCAGAAGGAAGGGTGTTTTCCATGACAAATATTGCAATTCTGTTGAAGCAGCTGGCTCAAAAGGAGGCAGGGTCAGTTTTTCTAGAATGAAATTTAGGTCCCAAGCAGGTACTGGTTGCTTCCTTGGGGGTTTTATATTCTTAGCCCCTCTGAGGAACTGTCTTAAGAGAGGGTGAGAGAATAAAGGAGGATCAGTGTTGTATTTTGCAGAAATGGCTGAGGCATGAATTTTGATGGAGGAGAATGAAAGTCCACTGTTTAGCATCTCAGCTAGGTACTGTAATATTTGAGGTAAATTCAGTATTCCAGGATTCTGACCATTTTTCTGATTCCAGGCACAAAACTGTTTCCATTTTGCGGAGTAGGCTTTTCTAGTAAAAGGCCTTCTGGCCTCCAAAATGACATCCTGCACCTCCTTGGAGAGAAGGGTCTGTTGTGAATTTAAGGAATCCTCCATGCGGTTAGATTGAGTGTTTTCAGCTGACTGAAGAGTTTTGAAGTTGTGCTGAGTCAGTAGAAGAGGCATTAGGGGCAGGATCCATGGCGGGGAATGCGTCAGGCTCCTCAGGAGTGGGTACCAGTTTTGTCTTGGCCAGTCTGGAGCAATGAGAATCATCTTTGGTCTGTCTGCTCTGGCTTTTAATAGGACTTTGGGCAGCAGAGGAAGAGGTGGAAAGGCATAAACTGTCATTGTTGTCCAACTGAAAGAGTGCATCCACTTTCCAGGCCTGTGGATGAAAGGTCCTTGAGCAGAATTTTGTCAATTGGTAATTTCTGTGGGTGGCAAAGAGATCTATGTCTGGCCTTCCCCGTGCTTGGATTATCTTTGCAAAGACTTGAGGATGCAACTTCCATTCGTGTGGATCTGTCATTTCTGCTCAGGTTGTCTGCCAGCGTGTTTTCCTTGCCTGGCAGGAACTGTGCTTGAAGTTGGATTTGTAATTCCAGAGCCATGTTCCATAGAGACATGGCTAGCCTGCATAGGTGATATGAATGGGTTCCTCCCAGTTTGTTTATGTACCACATCACTGTGGTGTCTGTCCTTATCAATAGCTGGCCTGGATGCAGTAGGTCTTTGAAAGCCATAATAGCATTTATTACTGCTAGCATTTCCTTTTGATTGATGTGTAGGTGCTTTTCTTTTTGTGACCATTTGCCCTGAATGCACCGATCTGTCATGTGCGCCCCCAGGCGTAGTCTGAGGCGTCTGTTGTGATGACTTGATTTGCTTGAGGCTTGCAGAATGGGAGACCTATGTTTCTTTGGCCTGCTTGAGCCCACCATAGAAATTCCTTTTGAAGACATGGAATCAGTGATATAATTTGTTTCCAAACTGTGGCTGTGTTGAGACCATAAGTTTTTTTTAGGTACCATTGAAGTTTCCTCATATGCAGCTTTGCACATGGGATTATAGCAGGATGCAAGATGCCATGAATCCCAGAGCCTGCAGGATTTTCCTTGCAGTCAGCCTGGTGAGAGTTGCCAGTTTTCTGAAGTATTGAGTTAGTTGCCCTTGTTTCTCTGGCGTGAGGTAGGCCATCTGGGTGCTTGTATTCAAGCTGGCACCCAGGAAAATTATTGTTTGAGAGGGTATTAGTCTTGATTTCTTTTTGTTGACTGTGTATCCCAGAGAATTCAACAACATTATTACAAACGCCAGGTGTTTCAGAAGTATGTGCTTGCTGTCCGCTTGGATCAGGCAGTCGTCCAAATATGGGTATATTTGTATCCCTTGAAGTCTGCAGAAGGCAATTACTGATGCCAGGCATTTCGTGAACACTCTGGGCGCAGTAGATAAGCCAAAAAGCAATGCAGAGAATTGATAATGGGTTGAACCTGCAAGAAATCTGAGGTATCTTCTGCAATCTTGTCTGATTGGGACCATGCAGGTATGCCTCCTTGAGGTCCAATGTTACCAGCCAGGACTCCTTGCCCAGCATGGAAAGAAGCTGCTGTAATGTGAGCATCTTGAATTTTGGTACGAGTAAATATGTGTTTAGGATGGATAGGTCCAAAATAGGTCTCCAATCTTTGCCCTTGCTTGGTACCAGGAATAGTCTGGAATAAAAACCTAGACCCTGTTCTTGTGCAGGTACCTCTTGAATGGCTTTCATGTCCATGAGATCTGAAATTTGTTTTTGTGCCTCTGCCCTTTGATTGTGTGGCAGGTTTGGCATGCCTCTCATTTTTGGAAGGGTGTGAAAGTGGAATCTGTAGCCTCTGTCTATGATGTCCAGGATCCATTTGTCTTTTGTGACAATATGCCAATTTTTCGAAAATAATGCCAGTTTTCTGCCTAAAGGTGCTGCCATTTGAGCCTTGCTTGGCATGCAAAGGGGAAAGTCATTGGTTCTGCTTTCTGAATGGCTGTGAACTATCCTCACCACCTCCTGGTGTAGGTGCTTGCCATTGTCTGCCTCTAAATGATCCTTGAGATTGCCCTCTACCCCTCGGGCGCCTGTATCTACCTCTGAGGTCTGTCTGTGGCTGGAAAGGACCAATTTTTTGAAGGCCAATTTCTACTGAAACGTGGTGGTTGTACCTGTAGAAAATCTTTCACTGTTTGCATTGATTTTGCCTTTTCCTCCATTTTCTTTAATACCTCCTCAGCTTTAACACCAAACAATACATCTTTTTGAAGAGGTGCATCTAGTAATTTTGCTTTGACATGATCTGGTAAGGTTTGCTCTGAGCCAAGCATGTCTACGTATAACTGATCCTGTAACAGCAGCTCTACATGAGGCCTCTAAAGCATCAAAACCACATTGCAAGGTACGTTTACCCACTTGCTCTGCACTATGCAACAAATCCTGCAACTCCTTCAAGTCTGGTTGTTCAGGTTGCGACATTTTGCTTTTCAACTGAGATAACAAAAACTGTTAATACTTTAACATATGGAACTGACAGTTTAATGCCCTCATGGTTAAGGTGGCCGAGGTGTATACCTTTTTCCCCCCACCTTTCTAAAGCTCTGGAATCTCTCTCTGAAGGTAATGGATTTTTGGCAGTGGAGGCCTTTATTCCCTTGGGACCCTGTGAAATAGTTTCTGGGTCAGCCGCATGACTTTTGTATAGGAATTGGTGTAAATCAGGAACCCGGTAATACCAGTCAGGCTTGACTGGAGCTGGAGGTAAAGAATCTGGGTTAAGGCTGGCCTCTCAATACACATCTAGTATGTCCAAGACAGGAGGTATAGCCAGAGGCCTGTGCTGAGGGAGCAAGAGAAAATCCCTGAGCCTTTTCTTGGAGTCTGAGTACTCTTGGCCTTCCCAGTGGAAGTGTTCCCTCAAGGTATGCAAGGTTTCCCCAAAAGAGAAATCCTCGGGGGGGGGGGGGGGGGACAGAGGGAATGGACTCCTCTGCATCAGAATCTTCAAAAGGGGAGTAAGAATGTTCCTGGTCCTCAGAATGTTCTGAAGTAATGGAGGCCTGGTCCGAGGAAGGGAATTCTTCCTCCACTCTGGGCCTTTTGTCTGAGAGGGGTTGAGAACCCCTGATAAGAGTAATCAAATCCTCAGCCATTTTGAGCATCTGATTTTTAGGCGTGGGGCCCTGTGGAGCTTGTCTTAGTATGCATGGCTGCTTTAGATTTAGTGAAAGCCTTAATGGAAAAAGAAGAAGAGGGCCTGAAGACACCTTGAGAGGAGGCAGGCCTATCTAAACTCTGAGTTTCCACGCCAAGAGTGGCTTCGGTATCTGTAGTCGGGGTGTGGGCCGAAGAGCCTGCGACCTCGGGCACAGAAGACACCGCTAATGAAGTGTCATCGGTAGTCAGGGGCTGCGTAGGCGCCTCGCTGAGAACCGGAGCACCTGTAGTCTGCTTTAGCGTGGTGTCGGTAGAAGTCACGGACCTCATATGTCGGTCCTTATCTTTGCGTCTTTTACTCAAAACTGGAGTCGGAGTATCAGACGACATAATGTAATTAAACTTTTTGCCAAAATAGTGTTGGGAGAACTCCGCCCGACACTTAATAGTGAGTCTGCTGAATGTAGCACAAAAACGACAGGCCGAGACGTTGTGGTCTGGGCCTAAGCAAGGAATACAGAGGGAATGGAAATCCTTATGCGGTATTTGCTTCCCACATGAAATGCAATTATTAACTTTGTCTGACATCGGTCTGAGGCAAGAAAAGTTTCCCCAACAGGGTACTTCGCTTTTAAGAAGTCTTCGGTTGAAAAATATTCGTAATCTCAGGAGCTGGCCGACCGGCACTTGCGAACTGCTTCTGCTTCGAGCATCGCGCGGCAAGAAAGACTGAAGAAAATGGCGTCGGCTGGTTCTTTTATACCCGTCACACTGACGTCAGGGAAGAAGCGACGACATCCGACGCCGGACCTAGACTTTGGAATTCAGCCGACCGAGGACCCGCCTGACGGCAGGAAAACCCATCTGTTATGACTGCAGCTGTATGCACGATGAACATCTGTCATACATTTGGTGAACACTTGGGGGGGGCTGTTGAGAGACCGAATGGCAGTGCCATGAACTGGTACTGATGGGCTCCCAGCCCGAAGAGGAGAAACCTCAAGGAGCGGTTATCCATGCTTATGTGGTAGTACGCATCCTGTAGGTCTATAGAACACATCCAATTGTCCCTCCCTATGAAGGGAAGAATTGACTGTACTGACACCATCCGGAATTTTTGAGGTTTGATAAATTTGCTCATTAGGCTGAGATTCAGGATTGGTCTCCAGTCCCTTCTTTTTTGACACTAAAAAAGTAACCTTGAGTAATACCTGGATCCTATCTGTTCTGGTGGGACTGGTTGGATGACCCTTTTTCTTGGCAGTTTTTCTATTTCTAAGGCTGCTAATTCCCTCTGACTGGGCGGTACATCAGGGATTCGTTTGACGGGTCTGGGAGTTGGATCGAAAAGTATTTGGTAGCCTCTGGATATTATTCTCTGCACCCAAAACATCAGTAGTAATAAGATGCCAGGCTGGTAGATGCAGAGAGAAACGACCCCCAACTGCTTCCAGAGGAAAGCAATCTAACAGCTGCTCAGGAGTGCTGGTAGGGTCTGCCAGAAAAAGAATCTCTGGCTCCCTGGTTACACGGACCCCCTCTACCCTGAAAGGGGCATCTTCCTTATGAGTTGCCGCCTCTGCCCCGGGGGGATTGCTCACCATGAGTGTCCCAAAAGGATCCTTGGGATTTCTTGAACCATATCTTTCCCCCCTCCTGGTACCTGGAGTAGGGCCTCTGGGGGTTGGAAAAGTGTATGCCCACAGCAGACAAGGTCTTTCCCTCTTCTCCCTACGTGCAAGTGTCACGTACCTTGGGTCCAAAAAGTGTAGAGTCGTTGACAGGTGCATTAACGAAGGAAGACAAAGGGGTCTGCGAAATCACACAACCGCATCCAAGCATTACGTCTCATGATAACACCAGATGCAGCAGCTCAAGCTGCCCCCTCAGTGGTGTGAGATATTAAATGCATCGAGGAGTTTGAGATGGATTCAAGGGTAGCTAGCTACGAGGAGACAGTGTCACGCAGCTCATCAATCAGTACCCCCCGCCAAAGAGGAAGACATTTCAGAAATTAGGTATTTTTGGAAACGAGTAAAGTGTGCCAGATAATTCAGCAACCGAATGGCGAATGTCACTGAAGCATAGGTCCGCTTCCCTAGTCTGTCCATGGTACGGGACGTTTGGAAGATGGACGGTGGAACTATCTTCTGCCAGTTTGCTCTTGGTGGCCGCCGCCATGACCAGAGAATCAACTATCAACTGCTAGGACCAGTGGGGCTGGTCTTCAGGTGTAGATAAAATTTTTGTCTGGCCTCCGAGGGACAGGTTCTACGTTGTCCGGGGCCTTCCAGACACGCTGCACAAATTAGTTTAACAAGGTCATCTGCAAGTGGGGTCACCTAGGAAGTAGATTGCCGGGCAAGGAAAGCCTGCAGGAACACAGATTCCTCAGAAGGGTTATAGGACTTCCAGTCTTCCCACGGCTTGAGGATTTCGAGAATGTCTGAGGGAGACCGTGGGGGACCCTTCCCCCTCATCACAATCAGTGACTTCGGTGATAGATTCCTCCGGTGGATCTAGGTGCTTCCTCTTGCACCATTTCTTCCACGGTGGCTCCCCAGTGGGATCTTCTGAGGACGACTCCAGAGAAGGGGTTCCCTTCAAAGAGAGTTCTTGTGACTCCCGTGCCCGGGCTCTCGAAATAGAGGGTTGGGAGAGGAACAAGAGAACTGGAATCTATCGGAGCCGTGGACATAGACGGAGCCAGTGAGAAAATAAGTGCCTGGCTAGATACCAATGTACGAACGGTCCAAGCACTGCTTCGGGACAGCATCGGCTCCACCGGAGCCGATGCAGCAATGGTGGACAGTGCAGACAGGGAAAACATTGCTGTCGGAACAGAGACAGTATGCACCAGAGGTATCTTGTCTTTGGCAGGTATTAGAGTTTTGGAGCTGAAGAAAATTGTCGGCATCGTGGCTGGGGATGGTGCAGAAGCAGGTACCGTCATCGGAGCTGATGTCGGATCCAAGGATAACACAGAAGTCAGTCGTGCCAAGGTTGGAGCCAAAATAGGGGTGAATATCATGGACGGCACCGGAGAAGACACAAAGCCTGGTGCAGAAGAGGTCTGCGCCAAGGAGGCACAGAGCTGAATCGGTTCCGTAACTGATAGATGCAGGAACCAAATGACTCCATTTGTCCTTATGTTATTTGGTCTTTGGAAGGGGGAGACCTCCAACCCAGATAGAGTCTCCGAAAAAGGTGCCTGGAGTGATCCGTTTTTCCTTTTTTTTTTTTTTTTTTTTTTTTTTTGTATTTGGAGGGGGTGAGACCTCAGACCCAGAACAGACAGAGCCTCTGAAAAAGGTGTCTTGAGTAAACCTTTTAAGATAAGTTTATTATTACATTCTGCTAGTGTACAATTACTAAAACTAGCACAAAAGTCAGTCAGCTCTAATATGATTTATGCCCAAATAGTAGACACAACGAACATGTGTATCTGAGTTAGGCATCTTACGTCCACACTTGCCACACCGTTTAAAACCAAACTTAGCTTTGACTGGCATAGTAAGGCAACAAAGGCTATCCTATAGAAAAAAAAATAAGGAAGAAAATACCAGTGATGTTATTTAAAAAAAAAAAAAAAAATACCACTAGTAGAAAGGAAAGGCCTGTCAAAGACAGGATAGATGGACAGTACCAATTAAAGGTAAAAAAACTAAATTACCAAGGAAAAGGGTAGGAAATAGCCTTAGGTTATAAGCGACAGTAAGAAAAGGCTAACTTAACTAAAAGTTAAATAATTACTTGACTAAAAGTTAAATAATTTTGAAGAGAAACTGTCTAAAATTAATTTTTTACTTGGCTTTGAGACAGATGGCAAGCACGTCTGACTAGGAACACGGCAAACGAGATCTGGAGTATCTAGGAGAGGGGCATTGTGGGTAGGTTCTTAGCAGAGAGGGAAATGGCCGTATCGGTTCAAAGGACGGAACAGCGGTCCTAACAGTAATTAATGAATCAAGATTTACATCATCAGATTTGTATTTCACAGGAAAATATGCATTTAATTGAAAATTTTGATGCACATCCAATAACTATTTCAGATTACACACTAATAACTAAAATAAAAATACAGGCAAGAAAAAGTGAGACACCTGCTCTTCCCCACCTATCTATTAAACAGAGGAATTTATGGAACGGGTAGTGGAAACTATTCAGGACTTATCAGGGAAGATATAAATTTCTTTAGAAAATATACCTGAGTGCGGGATAAAATAAAAATGGAGTTTAAAACTAGGGTAGAAATGAGAGAGAGGCAGATATATATAAGTAACAAGAATTGTTTAGAGGGAATGACAAAGGATGAAGTATTTCAGAACGAGGAGGGTGAATCTCACAGAACAAGAATAGGCACAACTACAGAATGCTAAAGAGAAATGGACTACCTCAATAATATGCACAAGTTTAGAAAGATTGTTGAGCAACTGTAACCCCAAAACACAAAAGCTCTTAGCACAACAGGTCAGGCAAAAGAACATAGAAAGGGTTGCTGCCAACCTCAGGAACCTATAACAAGGAAAATAACCAGAGATCCTATAGCAGTTTTAGAAATTTCAGAAATTTTATGAAAATCGGTATAAAGCAGAGAAATGTGAACTCAAAAAAAAGTACAAATGGAAATGTTTATGTAAGTATTGAATATGCCAAGGTTAGAGGCAAACAAGGTTCAATTAGTAACTGAAAAGGAGGAGAACAGAAAATGGAGAAGTATAACTTATCTACAGGAAAGCCTCCAGGAACAGATGGTATTCCTGTGGTAGTTTGGAAGCTTAGGAGGGAAGAAAGTGACGAAGAACTGAAAGGTTTTGTTTAACAGTACTTTAAAAGGAGAGCAAGTACCAACATCTTGGAAGAAAGCTGTGGTGGATATAATAGCCTAAAGATGGTAAAGACCCATTAGATCCAGCTTCACATAGGCCCATTTTGATTCTAAGCCATGATTATAAAGTGTCTATGTCTAGAATGGTTAAAAGAATGGCAAAAGTGAAGCCAGAATTGACAGACATGGAACAATGTGGTTTTGTGGATGGGGAGGCAAACATCTGACAACACTAATAGAGCAATGATGACCCAGGAGGGAAGCAAAGTGTAAGAAAACACCACTGCTGTTGGTGGATATTGATGTGGAGAAAGCATTAGACACTGTAAGCTGGGATTTAAGGAGTTGAGCAGTGGAAGCATTTGTATTCCCTGACACAATAATAAACTTATTAGGAGAATATACCAGGGTTCGGCCACAAAAATGAATGTGTTGGGGGGGGGGGGGGCACTCTGATAAGCTCCGTTTGAAGAGACAAACTAAGGAGCATCCTCTTTTCTCTCTGCTTTATATTTAGAACCACTGGCAAAGAAAATAAGGGACTCAGAAACTCAAGGATAGAATTGGTATGGTAAAGAAAAGCTGGCCTTATTTGCAGACATTACTTTGTACCTGATACAAACTGCGGTGGTAGTGCTGCGGTAGCGTTGTCGCCTCATAGCAAGACGTTGTCCTGTTCGATTCTCAGCTAAAGCGTCTTCTGTGTGGAGGCATACGTGAATGGGGCGTGCCTTCGTTGACGGTTGCGCGTCAAGGCTGGTAACCCGGTATGTAAAAATCCACTACCAATCATTAGCGGACCGGAGTTTCGCTGTGGCGACCACTAACCAGGAAAAGCCGAAAGACACAAACAAACAAACTTTGTACCGGATACAACCAGAAAAATTATATTTCAGTGCTGTGGAACACACTGAGATAGCTTCAAGTCTTTTTGGGCTACAGAAATTAATGAAGATAAAATAAAAGGCAATAGCTGTAAACTGTATCCACACAAAAACTGATTCA
The DNA here is from genome assembly GCF_019279795.1 of Protopterus annectens. NCBI lineage: Eukaryota > Metazoa > Chordata > Ceratodontiformes > Protopteridae > Protopterus > Protopterus annectens. The sequence continues at coordinate 248,411,082 of NC_056742.1, forward strand.
GCAATACCTATATTTAATGGGACATGATAAAATGAAGCACTTAGGAGTATGGGTTAAGAAGGATTCAGTTAGGACAGCTAAAGATATATGGGAAAAGATGAAACAAAAGACAATACAAGACAATGAAAGCTCCGTTTTATGGATCTGGACAGCAAGATATAAGCAGTAAAATATTTTAGTCCCTTTAGCTTTACACAAAAGTCAAGTGTAATTTTTAACCAGAGGAGACGCTCAGGATAGAATTAATAAAAAGTTGAAGAATTTGATCTGGGAGGGAAAGATAAGAGTCAAGTGGGACAAGTTGATACTTCCAATAGAACACTAATTTGGGATTACCTGATTTGAAGGGGTATTTCAGAGCTACACGGGGGCTGACAGAGTTTATAGTCACTCAGAAGAAAACTCAAGCGTGGCAAAAGAAAGAGAGATTTACAAAAGAAAGTCATATGGAACACCAGATCATTTGTTGTTAAATAAAGTCATAACCGAGAACTGTAAAAAGGAGAAGAAGTATGGCATAGACAGACTACAAAAAAATATTTTGACAGCATCTCACATTCATGGACAAAGGAGTGCTTCGAAACATTTAGAGAATGGGCGACCTGTAGACCACATCCTGATTGGAGAACAAACATTCTCCAGCAGGGTGTTAATCCACACATAACTGTTGCAGTTTTTCTTTCGGCTTTTCCTGGTTAGGGGTCACCACAGCAGAACTCCAGTCCACTAATGATTGGCAGTCTATTTTTATGGTGCCGAGGTGCCAGCCCGACGCCCAACCTTCAACGAAGGCATGCCCATTCACGCATGTCTTTTGAACGCCACTCAACCACGGGGAGAACATGCAGACTCCACACAGAAGGCACTCCAGCTGAGAATCGATTGGGAGAACCTCTTGCTGTGAGGCGACAAAGCTTCCGCTGCACCTCTGCGGCTTCTTGTTAATCTACACATACCTGCTGAAAATCAAGTCCGCCACTTCACAGTAGCATCTCAAGCTGGCGTGGAGCTCGGCCTGAAAAAAGAATAAAAAAAAAACTAACAGCCGCCATTATTTTATGCTCGTTAAGCTGTGATTTTGCTGTTTAGCAAGTGTAAATAAAAAATAAAACAAAAAATTAAACCAAAAAACTTGTGTTTACGTCTGTGTGTGAGAGTATGTGTGTGCATGAGAGTGAGAGACAGAGCTCAATCAAGCTATTATTTTACACTTGCTAAGCAGTGCTTTCATTGTTTAACCAGTGTAAAAAAAAATAAATGAAGCAAAGTGTGTGTGTGTATGTTTATGATTCTGTCTGCTTGTGTGACTGAATGCATACTTAAAAGCAAAAGAGTCCATGTATGTGCGCGCGCGCACATACGAGGGGAGAGAAGAGTGAAAGCAATCCTTGGCAGCAGCAATTAAAGGGACAATCCCACAGATTTTTTTGTTTTGATTCAGCCTTTGTTTACATTTCAGGTTTGCCTTTTTGAGCATGCTCACCTTTGGCTGAGGGGGGTGGGGGTAGATTTCCTGCAGGAAGTCTCTTAGGTGTTAGCCACATTCCATCACAAATTGCAGTTGTACTCACAACAGCCCTCCCTGTAAACCATTCATTAGTTTAATCTGTGCATTTTATCCATTGAAAAAAATGAGCCTTTCAGGCATTTCATGACCTGACTGCTGCTGCTACTCTAGAAAGCACAGCAGCAATGCTTTTAAAGGGGCATTATTTTGTTTCTAAAATCAGTTGCTTGCTGGAGTACTTTGTTTACCTTTTAGTGCAGTGTAAGTGACATCTTTACATAGAGGCAGGATTTTCAGAGAAGCTTATTAGCATACTGATACTGCAGGTCAGATGTCACAGACTTCAGTGTGAGATAGTTATTATTAGGAACTGCTAATAGTTCACCATTTGTTCTTTTGCATTTTCCTTTCCCCACCCATAGTCTATTAGCTGAATGACTGGTTTAGACTCAGCCAGAGACACTATCTAGTCACACTCAGATCTGCAGCTTTTGCAGCACGGAAATTACATCTTTAGTATGTGCTTGTTTTTTTTATAAAACTTAGTGGAATGATTACCCCAGCCTAGGTAATTGTATTTTATTTTGTTTGTTTTTCTTTCATGCTTGTTGCTACATGCTTTTTTTCCCTTCACTGGTAATTACTTTTCATATGTTTAGTAACAGTGTTCCTTATTAGTACATTTACTCATGCAGACATACATTTCTAAGACAGTCTCCCATCATTTCAGAAGATAGCATTGCTTTGGACATTTGCATCTTTTAACAAACCCACTGAGTTGCAAATGTCCTAAGATTCTAGAAGAATAAAATCTTATAATATTCAAAAAAAAAAAAAATGTCAGACAACTTTGAAATTGAATCTTGCTACTGTACTAAAAGTATTTTCCCATTAGCTGCCACCCTTCAGGATTCACACAGTAACTGTCTGCATAATACTGATTCCATCCAACTGAATTTATTTATTTTTTCTTTCCTGCATTGTGGTAAAATGTTTGAAACTTCCACTCCTTTCCTGAATATTTGACTTCAGGAGAGTTACACTGCTTACCATTTCAAAGCTGAGGCGGCAAATGTAGTCTCTATATTTCCCTATATTTTCCTATCTGTGTGCATAAGTATTTATGCAATAAGTAATTTAAGTTTATATTCATGTGGTTGTAAAACCACAGCCTTGCTATGTCTTACTGACCGGCTTGCAATTCAAAGCATTCTTGAATGTCTGTCAAATTTGTATATGCTGGATATGTGATAATGTGTGTATTTTATTAAAACTTTATATGCCCTGCAGCTTATTATTTTAGTGGTATACTTTACTGTTAATATTGGAATTATCATAACTTTTCTCAATCTTGCCTCTTTTGTGACTCAGATGGCTGTGTTAATGAAACCACTTACCCCCTTATCAAGATAGAAATAGATAATTTAAATAAATAATGCATGTGTCATAATGTGTTTTTCATATGCATTGCTTTGGTTGTTTAAAATGTATTTGCTGTATATCTTTATGTTGTTATACATCCAATCTCTCTCTATGTATCTAATATATATATATATATATATATATATATATATATATATATATATATATATATATATATATATATACACACACACACCTCTCTCTCTCTCTCTATATATATATATATATATATATATATATATATATATATATATATATATATATATGTGTGTGTGTGTGTGTGTGTATGAGTCTATATAAAACTATCTCTGTATTTGTGTGTCTCTGTTAATGTATATGGATATACATAAACCTATATGTGTGTTGGTGGATGTGTACCTGCACATTCTCATGCACTGTCTTGCAGGAGGTATTTTGACTAAGGTGAAAGTATAGCTGCTCCAAACAGTATTCGTTTCACCGACCTGAATATTGCTAGTTTTACAAGTAACATTTTTTTTCCATTTGTCATTTGCCACTTGACAAAAAAGTATTAAATGTGTGACTGACTACAGAAACTACAGACCCATAAGCTTAACCAACCTTATCTGTAAGGACAATGGAACAAATCATCATGGACCCTATAAATAAGGAAATAGGTGATCTCCAAACCCTTGATCTGACACATTTTGGTTTTGTCAAAGACATTCATGCCTGTTAAACCTGGTAGACTTCTTCAAAAACATCACCAGAGCCATAAATGAATGCATACAACCTACCTTGACTTAGCAAAGGCCTTCGACACAGTCCCACAATCGGGCATCATTAACAAACTCACCCAGTTGAATATCAACCCTTATGTTGTCAGGTGGGTTGCTAACTGGCTCACCTTCAGATCACACCAGCAGATCTGTCAGCAGTGGGGTTCCACAGGGGTCAGTGCTGAGCCCTCTATTGTTTGGAATATACTTCTCAGAAGTTCAGGCCAAAACAGAGGGGCTGTGTCTAACTATGTTTGCTGATGAGTGCAAATTAGGTGCAATCATTTAATCCCCAAAGGATGTCAGTATGCTTTAAGAGCAGCTTACACAAATGAAAGATTGGTGCCAGAGCCATGGACTCAAACTCAATGCTAAAAAATGCATTATCACCCCATTAAGTAAAAACAATATGATATCCCTGCAGACTATCATCTAAACAATAATACACTATGTAATAACTCAGTAGTGACAGAACTGAGAATGCAAGTTGACTGTAGCCAAAACTTTGACCACCTTGTGTCTATGGTGGTAAGGAAGGCATTCTACGTTGCTCACCTCATTAGCAAAGGCATTGTCTCAGGAGTGAAACAGGTTGTAACTCCCGTGTACTTAACCCTCAACAGACCAGTAATTGAGTACAATGCTCCCTTTGTATGTACCTTACCTGCCACCTGCAGCCACTTGAGAGACCTCAGAGATTTCTAACCAAGAAAATTACAAGGTCTCCACCACATCATACATTGACAGACTAAAGTCACTGTCACTGTACTTAGCAGTGTACAGACTACTTAGAGAAGACTTGTGCCTGGTCTACAGAGCAATCTCTGATCCAAACCTAATGGAAATGCTCCCATCCACAAAACAAATGGGATAAGGGTCATTTGCTCCAGGGACCTTAACCTGGCCTGCAACATAAGTAGGACCTGCTGGAGAGATAGATATGCCTCTCAGAGGTTGTCTCTCCTCAGGAATACACTACCAATTCACATCAAACTGAGGCCCTGTTTGACCCTGTTTAAGTGTAACCTGGTTGACTGGATGGGAAACCATAAATTCATTGCCAGGGATTACACCTATGACCCTCCCAGAAATGGGCATCCATTGCTAAGATTTTGAGTTTAGGATAGCTCCTTTATATTGGGGTTTTCTGGTATTATATTGTGTACCCACTGCTAGTCTTATAAAGACCTTTAGGTCACTTGCCTAGTAACCACCTATGAACTAGCAAGTAACAAGAGTATACTTGCCTTCAGTCATCTACATTTTTTACAGATAATAATCTTACTTGAGTGGTGGCACACTGTCAGACTGCACTGTAATTTTTTAGGATAACTGTTGCCATATCCATAAGAATTTTGTGGGGGGAGGCTTAGGAGGGTGCAAGCTCAGCAGCAGGTGGCCAATAGTAATAACATGTAGACATTAATTTGCCATTACAGAGTTGGAGTTCTTCCTGTATATAGAACCAGAAGGCAAACAAGATACTCCCAACTCAAAATCAGACAACAAATGTGTAGTTCAACAAAGGGGCAATGAGCAAAAAGGATGAGGTGAAGAATAATTGGACATTATACTATGTTGCTTTTACAGTGGGCTCAGTTCAAGAGAGTGACACTGGAAACAGCACCAGTACCAGTGCGGGTACATATTCCTTAAAAGTATCAGTGAACACATGAGAATAGCAGATAAGAAGCACCCTCAATACAGGTAGTTAGGTGGCTTACAGAAGGGTACTACAGCACTTTAGAGACACTAGGGAGGTGCAAGGTAGTCCAGTTGTATGGCTCATAGCAGTACAACAATGGAGGGTACACACCCTGTGACTGTTAATCTGATTAAAATAAGTTGAAAGCAGCATTACACCTGGCAAGCTAGCAGCTGGCTACACAAAGACTTGGGGAGGCAGTGTGAGCCTTATGGGACAAACTCCAAAATACATGTCGTCAGTAATACAACAGATTGTTTTAAATACCCTGTTGATTATCATCCCTATGTAGAGCATTTAGCTGGTCAAAAGAAGAATATTCTAATGATAAATAGGAGCAACCTAGGACCGATCAAGAGGTAAAGAACTAGCGGCTGGCTACAGCCTTAAGGGCCACAGAATGGAATATAGTAGTGTGCTTACAACATTACCAAACACTGCTTCCAACACAGAAGTCCACTCAAACAGTTTCATCATGGACTGGTACTTAAGAAGGAGCAGTTTTCTTGCCATGAGAAGGGTGCCCTGCTTATCCAGCTTCAGGTGAAGGCTGTATTGAAGAAAATAGTGTATTGATGAAGCTTGGATCGCAAATATATACCCCACATTCAATTAGATTCCATGCTCATTTAGCATAGTGGCAACTTCTCATGTGCAGTGGGCAAGGACATAATGAGAGAACATCAAGAAATTAGGAAGATGGAAGCATAACCCTTTTGAAAGACAGCTGAAAAGTAACCTCTTCTACCATGCCTAATATTGTTGTCTTTTATTTGCAGAGCCTGGGTGTAACCTGTAAGATGCACGTTGTACCTTCCAACATTACCTTTTGTTGACTGGAGCTTCCTGCATGTTTTATCACCTGGAACTTTGCTGGTGCTCTTCCATGTGAATGGAAACACATGTCTTATAAAACACCTTCTGGAACATACTGAAATTACCTGCGATGTATTGTGGTACCAGAGGTATAACATGTAAAATTTGTGTTAAAGCCCAAATTATGATATTTACACTGAGGCCACACAGTTTGCTGAGCTGTACACCCTTCTAAAATCCTTACTGTTGCCTACTATTCATGGTGATACTTGTGTCATGGATTTAAATGGCAGTTTTGATATGTACAGTTCTTGCTCTGTATTCCGTTCTTAAGCAGACAGAGTACTGTCCATCAGTAGGGTACATGGCCCATTCCACCCTACTTGACCTCTTACAGTTGTGCAACATGCAGAACACCATGAACACCCCAACAAAGACTGTCCTTTATACTCACAGAAATGGAACACAGCTGGCACAACAGATTTCTATCCCAAGGAATCCTACACTTCTTGAATAAACTTCCCATGCATGTCAAGCAATACTATACATGGTCTGTATTCAGTAATATTCTGAATAAATAGCCTGGAAATCATAAATCCTGTTTGGGGTATATAACACAGTGTTTCTTGACCGTGGAACTTAACTCACTCAACAGTGCTCAGACTTAGCTGGCTATGCTTATCAATGGTCTTTTAAACTGAAATCATAGTATATACCCATGAACTTATCCAACTACTATATAATTACCAGGTATCTTACAAATGTGCATGCTGCATAGAAAATATATCTGCAGACAAAAACATCAGTTTATTGATGAATGTATTTTTATAAACCATCTTATTTTAATGTCATTAAATGGTTACTAATATATACTACTGACCACTCCAATTTTCATATGACCATGACTGTGATACAGATATCTCTGACTTGCACATTGCCTACATGTTAACACTGACTACATAGTTTAGCTTTACACACTGTGCTGTTTTCATTTCTGAATACTCACTATTGTGTTTTATGTGCTGTAAGAGTACCAACAATAAACACATAAGGTAGCTGTAAACAAACATTTAATTGTTTATTTCAATATGTAATTATTGAATCCCCAAATGATGTGGATTTTCTACAAAGGGCCCTTACAGAAACAGATGCTTGGTGCCAGAGCCATGGACTCAAGCTGCCAAGAAATGTATAGTTATCCCCTTTGGGAAAAAAGCATGTACCCATGAATTACCACATAGGTAGCAGTACACTAAACACCAGAAGTGTGATAAGAGACTTAGGGACACGAGTGGGCATGGTGTCGCCTTCGATAACCACATCGCCACAACAGTCAGGAAATCCTTCCATGTGGCATATCTCATCACTAAGGGCTTTTCATCCAGAAAAAAGGAGGTCATTGTCCCACTGTATCTGACCTTAGTTCCCAGTGCCTCTGTCGAGTACAGTCACTGGAATGATCCTCAGGGTGAATTTTCTATTTCCCTTCCACTCATCAAGATTTCTCTTGAAGAGAGCCAGTGAGGTGCTCCGTTTGACATGTAAGGGAAGTCTATTCCATAGCATGAGCAGTCTCTTGGTTATGAACCTGTCCCTCCATCTTGTTCTGTGGATTGTGGTAATGAGGTTGAGGTCTCTGGAGTGTGTAATGCAGAGGGATTGGGATTTCTTTAGATGCAGCATTTCTAACAGAGCTGGATCGGACATGGATTTGTAAGTCAAGCAGAGATCGCCTTTAAGCAGGTGATATGAGACGGAAAATAGTTGGGAATTTTTTTGAGTCTGTCCATATAGGACAAGTGTTTAAGACCTAGGATCCGCTTTGTGAGGAACTTTTGCATAATACACACACACACACAGTTATACATATACATACATTTTATATATGTGTGTGTGTGTGTGTGTGTATACACACACACACACAGTATATATACACAGTATATACACACACACACACACAAACATACATTTTATATATATTTGTGTGTGTATGTATATATATATATATATATATATATATATATATATATATATATATATATATATATATAGAGAGAGAGAGAGAGACAGAAATTCATATAAAACACACACACACACACACGGTAGTCCAGAAAAAACAAAGGAGGCATATGACTGCCAAAAAGAAGTTATGCCTTGCTCCTAACTAAATTAAACAAATATGCAAAGGAGAAAACCATCCCTGAATGTCTACAGATCAAAGCCTTTGTTGTACAAGTTTTTCACAGCTATCCAGATTTTCATGTTCAGATTTCTGCCTCTTACCTTCGGTATGTTCTTCATAACACTGGTGGTTTTCTGACTTTACTAAAAATAATGACATACATTTTAGTTTCAGACTATCTCTTTTGAGAAATGCACAGTTAATCCCAGTTATTCAATCAACTTTCCAAGTTTAGTGTATGTGAAAAACGTTTTTATTTTTGCCAACTTACACCCCCCAATAATATTAGTCTTTGTCCAGATGTCTTGCGTACTTTTCTGCACATCGAGAAGTATGGGAGCTATGACAAGAATGTAATTCAAATGCTGAGAGGTTTCAACAGGGAATTAATTGATTCCTGCAACAACGATGTTTCCAAAGTGGGCATGCATAACATCTGTGTGTCCGCCCCTATGAAAATGGGCAGCTCTGGGATTGCGTGGTTTATCCATTGGGAGAGATTATTGAAATATCGCGAAGAAGGAGGGATTACAACTTGGATGCTGAGGCTTTGTTCCGAGGCAAGAAATGTTTTTGCAAGAAGAGGGTGTCCCTTAAGTAGTAGATGGTTGTCAGTGAACATGAGACAATTGCAACATTTGTCTCAGGCTGCCTATTTTAACCATGTTGGCTGCAATAACATTCGGAAAGTGCAGCTTCATGGTTCCAGTTGCTTGCTGCTGTGCGCAGGAGGGTGAGCAGTGCCTAAGAGATTATTACAAGTTGCTTAACTGGAGTGCTGTCTATCTAAAATGAATAATACAAGTCTATACACAAACAGGAATGAATCACTTAAAAATACTATCTTGTTTGCTCGTTTCCCACATTTCCTAGCCAGTCCATATCCCAGGCTTTGCTTGTCTCAGGACTTTATTTTCTGTGTTCGGAGCTATCCAAACCTTGCTGTAGTAGAGGGAAGTCCTACTGCTTACCAGTGGGAGTGGTGAGCATTGTACTGCCTATCTAACGCTAGAGGAGTGGTTTCCAGCTCTGATATTGTAATTTTATTAGCATTTTTGGACTGATTTTTATCCTTTTCAACTTTCTGGCTTAAAAACGCATGTGTTTGCACATTTTTCGCATTGTGCAGCACTGCAAGACTACAGTCAAACTACTGCAGGTGCCAGAAAGTCTGCTCTTCAAATTTTCCCTTAGAACTAGCTGGCTTCTCAGTAAGAGCACTAAAATCTGAACCCCTGTGACTAGCACTTGCTCTAGAACCGGCTGGAAAGCACGAGGAAGCCTGAAACTGATACAAGCACTCAACTCTCCTCGTCAATACCAAGAAATTAATCGTAGGCACTAAACAGCCCAAAATTTGCAAAGTACCTTGCAAAGATAAGGGAAAACGTCTCTTAAACTTTACAAAAAAAGCAGCTAAACAGGCATGTCCAAGGGTCAGCTTCCGGTGATTTCTCCTGTCCACCTGGTAAATCTGGGCATACTGGGGCAATGCGGCAACTACTACATGTACACAGACATTCCTCTCCTCCTACCACCCAACACTACAACCTGCGAGAGATGCACTTACGTAGCCAAACTGGAAGCAAAGCTCTCTCAGGCCAAGATTGTGCTAGACAGTCAAGAGGAGAAGTTTAACACCTGCACTATACCTCAAGCAACTCATAGCCCTTCAAAACGCACACCATCAACACACACACATAGCAACACTAAACCCACATATGCGGAGGTCCTTAACATTAACCTGCCCAAGCAACAAGGACCTCCGAAGCTGAACCGCAAACAAACGCCAGTCACAACCAAAGTTACAGATAGCTCAAAACACCAGTGTGCCACCCAACAACAGCCCCTAAGGCAAGACAATGTACCCAACACTTTAGTCATAGATGACTCTATATTCAGACACACTGATGTCCCCACTCACCAGGCTGAACAAGGAGAAAATTACAGTCAGCTGCCTGTCTGGTGCCAGGATCCACCACATAACGCATCCACTGTAGTCATTCCACAACAAGTACAAATACGACTCCATCATTGTCCATGCTAGAGTGAATGACTTGAGACGTACCTCCCATATCTCTTTTCATGTAGTCCAGGAAGAGCTCTTGGATCATGTGGTCCAGGCAGGTATGACCCTAGCCCTGAGTAGTATCCTGCCTTTGCCCAGAATGATACCACAGTATAAGGACAAAATGATTGACGTCAACAATTGGCTAAGCTTCTGGTGTCATTCAAAGGGGATCCAGTATCTGTCTGCCTGGGAAGACATGATCGACAAACCACGATGCTTTGCCAGAGATGGTCTGCACCTGTCACCCCTGGGATTCAGGTTACTAGCTAAAGCTCTTGCCACCCCTATAGTGCCTTTTTTAGGCAAGGTTCAAAGGATAAAACCACCACCGTAACAGATACAAGCATGCAAAATCTGAAGGTAATGCTACTCAATGCTAGAAGTCTAAACCTCAAAATGCACCGTCTCGAAGCACTCCTAAAAATGGAGATCATTTACATCTGTGCAGTAACTGAGACCTGGTTCAAGGCTCCAGAGAGCACCCCTGCAATACCAGGCTACAACTCTTACCACACTTTTCGGCAACAAAACCAAGACCAAAACACTAAAGGTGGAGGAGTGTCCATATTCACCAAGGATATTCACACCTCCAGGCTAGTTGCCCAACACAATGCATCTGAAATTCTCCAGGTGCAACTAACACTAGGTAAGACTGCAATCCAAATTGTAGCTTGCTACTGATCCCCCGCCATGCCCCAAGATTTTCAATACACCTTTCTAAACATATTGGAAAATGTTAAGATACAACCAAACACTCTAATACTGGGTGATTTCAACTACCCTGCCATTAACTAGGAAAACTACTCAGGTACCAACTCCTTTTCCCAACGGTTCTTGGAATTAATAAATTACAACGCCCTGGATCAACTAATCCATTGTACCACCAGGGGCTCCAATATCCTAGACCTGATCATTACCAACATGAGAGATAGATGCTCCACACCAGTGGTCACCCCCTCATTGTTCAGGTCTGACCATAAGCAAATCACCCTAGACATCCACATCCCACCCCCACCCACCAGTAAGGAAACCTCCTTAAAAAACTTCTCCAAAGCCAACTTCATGCTACTGAAGTCAGAAGTGACAAACTTCATGACATCCATGCAGATGGGATCTGAAAGTTCGACTGTAGAATCCTACACTAAGGCACTGTACGAGCACATCCACTCGTGCATGAATCGTGCCATCCCAAATAGAATCAAGATGCTCTTCTCCAAAAAAAGGAAGCCAATCTGGTGGTCCCCTGCTATAAACAAACTATACAACAGAAGGAAGAAACTGTTGCAGAAAAGAGAAAAATCCCAGGATGCAAAAAAATCCATCACCAGCCTCAGTAAGAAGCTGAGATCCCTCATAAAATCCTCAAACGCTAGTTACGAAAATAAAATTGCCAAAGATTCCAAAGACAACCCACAAGGCATTCTATAGTTATGTCAAGAGTCTAAATGGAAATGATCAGATCTGCTCTGAGCTACAACAGAATGGCATTAAACATACTGATCCCAAAGATATTGCCAATATCCTGGCAGATAGATTTAGTGCCTACTCCATCCCCCTCTCACCCCCTAAAGGGCCCATCTCAATACCAAAAGATTGCCAAAATCCGGTAATCACAGCCACACAGGTAGAAACCGCACTCTCCAAAGCTAAGAATACAGTATCCATGGGACCAGATGACATCCCAGGCTGTGTACTACATGAACTACAAAATGAACTGGCACCTCACCTAAGTGTGATGTTTAATTATAGCCTCACCTCAGGCTTTGTGCCCACTGAGTGGTGCACAGCTACAGTTATCCAACTCCACAAGGGGAGATCTGCATTGGATCCCAGGAACTACCATCCCATCAGTCTGACAAGCCTGATATGCAAGGGCATGGAACGCATTATCATGGAACCTATAAACAAAGACATTGGCAACATTCAAACACTGGACCCCACCCAGTTTGAGTTTGTGAAGGGCCGATCTTGTCTCCTGAATCTGACGGACTTCTTCGAATCAGTCTCCAGAGCTGTGGACGAGGGTAAGGCAGTCCACACAGCCTATCTGGACCTCGCTGAGGCCTTCGACACCACCCCCCACTCTGGAATCATAGATAAACTTACTAAGCTGGGCATAAATCCCTACGTCACTTGATGGGTTGCCAACTGGCTTACTGACAGAACCCACACTGTAAAAAGTAGACTACTCCAAATCCAGCTCCAGATAAGTGACAAGTGGAGTACCTCAGGGTTCAGTCCTGGGACCACTCTTGTTTGGCATCTACTTCTCTGAAGTACAGGCCAACACTAAGGGATTCTGGCTAACAAAGTTCAAAGATGACTGCAAACTGTAAGCCATTATTAAATCCCCTAATGATGTGGATATTCTACAAAAGGGCCTTACAGAAACAGATGCCTGGTGCCAGAGCCATGGGCTCAAGCTTAATGCCAAGAAATGTATAGTTATCCCTTTGGAAAAAAACATGTACCCATGAATTACCACATAGGTGACAGTACACTAAACATTGAAAGTGTGATGAGCGACCTAGGGACACAGGTGGACAGTGGTCTCACTTTTGATAACCACATCGCCACAACAGTCAGGAAATCCTTCTATGTGGCACACCTCATCGCTAAGGGCTTTTCATCCAGAAAAAAAGGAGATCATTGTCCCACTGTACTCATCCCTCATTAGACCCATTATAGATTATAATGCTCTGTTTGGTATGTACCTCACAAGACATTTGCAACAGCTAGAAAGGTCACAGAAATACCTCACTAAAAGAATGACAGGCCTAAAGCAGATGCCATATGCTGACCTTCTAAAAAAAACTCCAGCTATACTCTGTGGCATACCGAGGTGATCTCTGCTTAACATACAAGGCCATGTCAAACCCTGAGCTGTTGGACATGCTCCACTTAAAGAAATCCCAATCCCTCAGAGTCAAACGATCCAGGGATCTAAAACTTGCCATCACAATGAACAAAACATGCTGGAGGGATAGGTTCCTCACCCAGAGACTCCCCATACTCTGGAATAGACTACCCATACATGTCAAGCAGAGCGCCTCATTGGCCTTCTTCAAAAGGAAACTTGATGATTGGATGGGAGATAGGAAATTCACTCCGGGGATCATGTCAGTCACCCTGATAGGAAAAGGCTGGCATCGATTACCTGCTCGGCCACCTTTCCCCAGACTATAGGGTAGTTACACTGCCACCAGCCAGCTACTTTAAGGCTCTTAAGGGTACTCAATTATACTGAGGAAAATAATTACTAATGCAAATGGTAGTGTTTCATCAATACAGCAAGACATTTATGTGAACAATTTTTTTTTTTTTTTTACATAGAATACACAACCACAGTAAATATATGCCAGTCATACAATTTAACAGTGAGGTCAAAGACATTTTTCTGCATGGTTTATGCAATGTAAGCAGCCATATTTTCCAGGTTTGTTATGATGTTAACATGGTTCATAGGTTCATAGGTTTATACTAGGCTATCTGCCCTAAGGCATTTATAAGCCTAGCCCAAATTTTTGTGGCTTACGCCACCCCTTATATGAAAAGATACTGTGCCCATTAGTTTGTTGTGCCTCTGTCCAGCAGTGACACAGAGATGATTCCCGGGGTAAACCTACGATCTCCCATCCACAGGTCAAGATTTCTCTTGAACAGAGCCAGCGAGGTGCTCTGCCTCACATGGATCGGGATTTTATTCCACAGCATAGGGAGTCTCTGAGTGATAAATCTATCCCTCCAGCACGTCCTATTTATGTCCGTGCTAAGGTTTAAGTCGCTTGCTCTAGTGGTTTTGGTGGATTTGGATTTTTTGAGGTGGAGCATGTCCATTAATTCCGGGTTGGACATGGCCTTGTATGTCAGGCACATGTCACCTCTGAGCAGACGGTATGCGACTGAATAGAGCTGGAGTTTCTTCAATCTGGCAGCATATGACAGATTTTGGAGTCCCTTTATCCTTCTGGTGAGGAACTTTTGTGGTCTCTCCAATTGCTGCAGATGTCGAGTGAGATACATCCCGAATGGGGCATTGTACTAGATCACTGGTCTGATAAGTGAAGAGTGCAGGGGAACAATGACCTCACTAGATCTGGATGCGAATCCCTTCATGATCAGGTGGGCAATGTAGAAGGTCTTTCTAACCACTTTATTAACGTGAGTGTCAAAAGAAAGGCCACTGTCAACCTGGGTCCCCAGGTCCCTGATAACCTCTTCTGTGCTTAGTGGATTGCCACCTATATGGTAGCTTGGGTTTACCTTGTTTTTCCCGAAGGGTATGACTATACATTTTTTGGCGTTTAACTTCAGGCCATGGCTCTGGCACCAGCTATCTGTTTCCGTGAGTCCCTTCTGAAAGATATCCGTGTCCGATGCACTTTCCACTATGGCGCCCAGTTTGCAGTTGTCTGCAAACTTTGTCAGCCAAAGTCCTCCCATGTTGGTCTGTACTTCTGAGAAGTAGATGCCGAACAATAGGGGGCCAAGGACCGAGCCCTGTGGGACACCACTTGTGACCGGCTTGGAGTCTGACATAGCGCCAGCAACTCTAACCCTGTGGGTTCTGTCCTTAAGCCAGTTTGCAACCCATCTTGTGACATATGGGTTTACATTTAAGTTGGTAAGTTTTTCTACAATACCCGAGTGGGGTATTGTGTCGAAAGCCTTTGCAAGGTCAAGGTAGGCTGTATGGACTGCCTTTCCCTCATCAATGGCCTTGGTGACTGTTTCGAAGAAGTCGACCAAGTTCAAAAGGCATGATCTTCCCTTGACGAAGCCAAACTGGGTCAGGTCCAATGTCTGCAAGTCCCCTATATCTTTGTTTATGAGCTCCATTATGATCCTCTCCATAGCTTTGCAGACTAGACTGGTTAAGCTTATGGGGCGGTAATTACCAGGGTCTGTAGAGGCACCGCCTTTGTGGAGTGGGACCACAGTTGCCGTACGCCACTCCTTGGGCATGTATCCTGTGGTAAGGCTGAGATTAAACAGCTGCCTTATGTGCGGGTTTAATTCCTCATTTAGCTTGTGTAGCACACAGCCGGGGACACCATCCGGTCCCATTGATGCTGTGTTTTTAGCTTTAGAGAGAGCAGCTTTCACCTGCGCATTTGAGATATCTGGGAGGCTACACTCCGCTGGGATAGTTATCTCTCTCCTTTAGGGGGAGAGAGGGGGGTGAAGTTTGCACTGAACCTGTCTGCCAGTATGTTGGCAATGTCTGTGGGTTCAGTGATTTTTGTATCATTTTGGACTAATTCTGAGCATATCTGGGAGTTTCCACCCAGGTTCCTAACATAGCTGAAAAAGGCCTTATGATTGTCCTTTGAATCCATGGCCTTAGTTAACTTTATGAGTGCTCGTATTTCTTTACTAATAATGATCAGGGGTGACCTCCCTTTTATGGATTTTGTTCTACCATGTAATAGCTTTCTCCTCTTATTGTAAAGTTTGTTAATGGCTGGGGTCCACCAGACTGGACGTTTGCCCTTTGTGGAAAGAGTCTTGGTTTTGTTTGGGATTGCCTGATCCATGCAGTCCTGGAGGTGTTCATAGAAGGCATTTGTAAGGGCTTCCACAGCTTGGGTTGTGGTTTCCACTGGCTCAGGGGCCTTGAAGGATACCACACCAGTCTTGAGTAGTGTGAAGTTTGCTTTAGAGAAGTTCTTCACTGTGGTCTTTTTTGTTTGGGGTGGGGGCGGGATGTGGATTTCCAGTGAGATTAGTTTATGATCAGATCTCACCAATGAGGGATATACTTCCGGTGTGGAGCATTTTGTCCCCATGTTTGTGATAATGAGATCTAGTATATTTTCTCCTCTTGTGGGAACAGTGACTAGAGAAGGGCCTCGAGTGCGTGCATTTTGAGATTTAGACTTCTGGCATTGAGCAGCATTACCCTCAGTTTCTTCCCATTTTTGTTTTCTAGGGTGGTAGGTTTAGAATTTGAGCCTTGCCTAAAAAAGGCACTATGGGGGTGGCAAGAGCCTTAGCCAATATCCGGAATCCCAGGGGTGACAGGCACAAGCCGTCCCTCGCTAAGCAGCGTGGCTTGTCAAGCATGTCATCCCAGGCAGACAGACACTGGATCCCCTTTGAATGACACCAGACATTAAGCCAATTGTTAAAGCTGATCATCTTGTCTCTATATTGTGGCATCATTCTTGGTGAAGGAAGGATACTGCTCAGGGTCATACCTGCCTGGGCTATATAATCAGAGAGCTCCTCTATGTCTCTTTTCATGCAGTCCAGGGAGGTACGTCTCAGGTCGTTCACACCAGCATGGACAATGACTGTGTCATATTTGTACTTGCCGTGGAGTGACCAGAGTGCTTGTGTTATGTGGCGGATTCTAGCGCCCGATAGGCAGCTTACTGTGACCCTCTCCTTGTTCAGCCTGGTGAGTGGGACGTCAGTGTGTCTGACTATGGAGTCACCTTTGACAAGTATGTTTGGTGTTGTATTTGGCCTTAAGGGCTGTGACTGCTTTGCACACTGCTTTTGTGGTTTATGTGTTGCTTGTGGGGTATCTTGAGGTAGCAGTTGTTTGGGTGTCTGCTTTGGAGGCCTCTGCTGTTTAGGTAAATTTTACTCAGAGCCTCCGAGTATGTCTTTGTGTGTTTATGTGTTTGATTCAGTGGTGTGGTAGCATTATGTGAGGCTGGTTTTGTGGTGTGTGTAGTTGCCTTCTCCTCCTGTCTGGTCTTGCCAGTCCTGAGTTGAGAGAGCTCAGCCTCCAATTTGGCTAAATAGCTGCATCTCTCGCAAGTATTTGTGTTATGTGGGAGGAGGAGAGGGTTGTCTGTGTACATGTGGCAGTTATAACATTGCCTCAAGATTCCCAGATTCACCAGCTGGACCGGAGAGGAGATTGACAACTGGCCTTTGGACATGTTAGAATAATATTGGGAATTCCTTAATAATTGAAAACAAGGGCCAGTGGGAAGTGAGGGTGTAGTGCTTTTAATTTTTAGTGCTGACTTATATAATTGCTTTAGTGAGCAAGTGCCAGGTAACTTGAGTGCAATGTGTTACAAGTAACTAAATGCAAAAACGACAAACAGTAACTTTCTTTCAAATAAAACAAGGAAATAAGTACAGTAAGCAATGCAGATATCACTAGTGATCCACAGAAGCGATGAGAAGCCAGATTAGGTGGAATTAGCTTCCAGGGAAATAACAAGCAAACAAACAACAAGCATATAAACAAAGCTAGATTCAGCAGGCCTGGATCTAGTCTATGCTAGAGCAAACAAGGTGTACCAATTTCAGTAAGATACAGTTCAAATATTCAGGCACTATAAACCTTTAACCAGAAATTCCCAGCTCAGAAGGGCAGAGTCCAGCCTCTTCTCCCACAAGAGTGCAGACCACGAACCATCTTAATGTAAAATAACTGGCCTGAAGCCCAAGTGCCTAAACCAGAACTAATACACTTGGACACTGGGCTCTCAATCAGCAGTTCCCAACTTAGAAGGATGAAAGCTACCTGTCCTGCCACCACAGTGCTTGCCACAAACCTTCCTAATGTAAAACAACTGGTCTGAAGCCCAAGTGCTTAATCCAAAAGACTTGGAATGATAGCTACACTTTAATCAAGTTACAACCAAGCAGTAATAAATACAACTGAATACTTTAGAGAATGTCTGGATTAGTGCTCAAGTCAAACAAAGCTAGATCCAGCAGGCCCAAATCCAGTCTATGCCACAGCAAACAAGGCGCACCAACTCCAGTAAGAAGCAGTTCAGATATGCATGCACTATAAGCCTTTAACCAGAAATTCCCAACTCAGAAGGGCAGAGTCCAGCCACTCCTCCCACAAGAGTGCAGACCACGAACCCTCTTAATGTAAAATAACTGGCCTGAAAGCCCAAGTGCTTAAACCAGAATTAATACACTTTTAGAATAACAGACACTGAGCCCTCAATCAGCAGTTCCCAACCTAGATGGATGTAAGCTACCTGTTCTGCCACAACAGTGCAGACCACAAACCCTCTCAGTGCAAAACAACTGGTTCGAAGCCCAAGTGTTTAAACCAAAAGGCTTAGAATGAGTTACACCAAGCAGTAATAAATACAATTGAGTATTTTTAAGATGATGCAAAAGTAAAATGAAGTAGGTAGAAACACAAGTACAGTAAAAGCAGATGAAATTTTTTTTTTTTTTATCTGAACAAGTGCTGAGATCAAAGAAACAGATTTGAGGCTGAAACTAGAAAACTGGCTAGTTATAAGAAAAAAAAAACAAGCTAGAAGGCTTCCCTCAAACACAGAAGGGCTTGGGGGCTCAGAAGCCTACAAATAGTCTATACCACTAAACAGGAAAGGCAGGAAATAAGCTTAATTTTTTTTTTTGTCTGTTTCCCAGATGCTCTCTTTGTACACAGTAGGAGTGCCTGAAATCAGAATATGATCTCACTGCACTCAGTTGAGTGAGCAAATGAGATGGGCCCTGAGGCAGGCTGAGGGGCGGGCAGTTTCAAGGCCTCTAAGATTAACACCAAAACAAAAACATGGAGGGTGGGTGGGATTAACTGAAGAGCAGAATAACTGCCACTTCAGTTAAATATTCCTTCAACACAGTTTAAATCAAATTAAATACTGTATTTTTTTTTTTAAAAAGTGCAGATAAAGGTACTTAAATTCTCTTATACGTCCAGTTGAATATAACCAAGTTCTTAGCCGGCCAAAGCTGAGGTTTTTAAGCAGAAAATATTTCACAATGCACCATTTAAATAGGCAAGGACAGGAAATCAAAGAATGTGGCTACCCCCACACCTGTAATTACTAGCAAATAACAAAATTCAGCAACACTAGCTTCAGTTCAAGTTACTGAAGAGCAGAATAACTGCCACCTCAGTTAAATATTCTAAGACCAGAGGTACATAAATATACGTACACTGCTACAGGCTTTGCAAGAGGCAGCTGAGCCAAAACTGACTGCAGTAATGTCTTCTTGTACAAAACAAGTCAAGTATTCCAATATCCACACAAGTACGCAGTTATAACCGTGGCAATAAACTCATTAATCTAAACCTCCTCATTGGTTGCAGTCTGCATGCCTGGAAAACTGTCATTGTAATGCTGTTACACAAGGATAGCCCAACTACAGAGCCTGGTAAACACAGACTCATTTGTCTGACTATCCTCATATTGTCCTACTCTAGTTACTGTAACATTATCATTTTTCTGCTTATAATTGTAGAGCTTTTCTTCTCGGGCCTCTGCTGTAAAATGGCAACAGCTCATTTGGACTACTCTGGTCAACAAATCTCAAATAAATAGTAAATAAAATTTTCAAAACATAGGTTCCTGGCACACATTGTATGGGCCATGCATACATGTATATGTTTTTGATTCACCTTCCTCATTGTATTAAATTAAATTCCTTGTGTAATACAGCAACACTTGTTAGAGTCTGTTTTAATTTTTTTCCGGTTAGAAATGAAATAAAAAGTATGACCCAATAATGGCAAAACTGCCTATTTCAGAATATTTTAACCATAAAAAGCTACTCAGACTTCTGTCATTACAATCCACCTGTATCAGTCAATAAGCACTATTTCTGCATAAGTAAAATTCATCCGAATAATTCCACATTAAAGACATCTGTAACTAATGAAGAGACTGCTACTTGGAAACAACTTTATATTTCAGTGTTTCATCTACAAATACAGTGCCTGCTGCCCTTGAAGGATTAATTGCCTACGTTACATTAAAGAAAAATTGGTAAGCTGGTAGTATTGCAATAGGCAATGACTAAGAAACTGATAACAAATTCATAGTTTTTTGACATCTTATACAATGGTGCTGGTTACAGAGGACACAACCAGGAATGCAGAACCCCTATCCCCTTAAAATGCACCAAATAATCAGCAACTATGACATCACATACCATGCCTCCATACCGCTCAACCTCTTAGCACAAGAAATTTGGACAAAGAATAAAAATACTGGTGGGGGACAAAGGCCCCAAAATAGGGACAGATTATAAATATTGCTCTTATAGACTTAGAAAAGGGCTAGAGTAGTAGCATTTGTTGGAGCATGCATTCTCTGAAGCAAATGAAGTCTGAAACTTAAATGTATGAAATTACTTATTTCAACCCTCATTGACTTACTAGAAAACCACAAATTTTATGAGGAATAAGCCAAAAATATGAGGCAAAAATGTGGACATTCTATTAAAAAAAAAGGGACAGTTTTGAGGTAGGTATACTTCTGAACCTGTTAGTGCAAGAAGTCTGGACAAAGCCTAAAATAATGTGGATACAATGACCCAAAAATAGGAATAGATTTTAAGTATTGCTCTTTTTAACTTAGTTGCTAGACTGACAAGATTTGTGTTATTGAGGATTGTGCAAACAACATAATATAGAAGTAGTTGAGAAGCATTGGTAACATGAGCCAAAAATTACTATAGCAAATGATGAAGCGTACATCAGAGTGGATCAGCCATTGCCAACAGCTCAAAAAAAGTAGATGCGAGAACACTAGATATAGTAGTTAATGAAAAAATACAAAAGTAGCATTGCTCATTGCAATTGCTACATGTTGCCATTACAGTATCTTACATACACAGCAAGAATCAAAGTAATTAATTATCAAGATTTGCAGGCAAAAATGACAGCAATGTGGAGGAAAGTTGCCCAGACTGTTCCATTACTAGTAGTAGGAACAATGGATCGGTGAAAAAAAAGCACTGCAGTCATTTTTACATATGCTACCTATAAATGTAATTCCGTATGAAATGCAGGAATCAATTCTGGGCCCATTGTGAGTGCTGTGACAAGCATATTTGGATAACAAAGACTGAAGCAATACTATTTTCATGAACTTTAATCATGCCTCGACGTAGGAATAGTGTACATTCCCATAACAGTATTAGAAACACAAAAGATTTGGCGAACTTAAACCATACATCCGACACATCCACTTAAATATCAAGTTTATAAAACATGCAACCTGTCCAAGTTTAACCCAGACATATGTATCACTACCCTATTATCTTTTACCTGGAATATCCAAAATATCATACTCTTATGTGATGCTTTACATGAATTCAATGCAACTTTCCTAAATAGCCTGACAACTCCTACAAGGAAGAGAGTACAAACAAATAATGCAATTTGGCTATCTAAACAGAGTAGAATGCTAAATCAATAAAGACTGGTAGAAATACAATACATCACAATATATCAAACATCAGAATGCTCCACATCTGTAATAAAAAGCAAATAAATTAAGGGAAAAAAAAACTATACTAGAACACTAGAATTAATCTCTTATTTCAAAGATAGTATAGTGTTATTAACCAAGGATTCCGACATCTACTTCCAGGCCTGCCCAGTAGCCATATAGCACTGCAACGACTTTTACCTTCATACCAATGCCCTCATTCTGTATAACACACGTCAAACTCAAACCATGCTCAGCTTCAGCTGGCGACCTTCCAAGTGAGTACCTTAAAGTAGCAGCCATTGGCATTGCTGATGTTGTCTCAGTCCTTATAAATGGGTCAATCTTGGAATCCCATGGTCCCTTTCTTTGTAAACAATCACACATTATCTATCTGCACAAAGTAGGGAATTCAGCAGACATCGGTAACCTTATACAGACAGCGATCTTACAGTAGGTTCATGGGAAAATAGTAGGCCAATTGCCCTTAAATCAGAATCAAACCTTGTATTCTGTGTTTATGAGCTAAAGACCTTCACCATCATGCTCCTCACACTGGATGTGCACCTCCACCCCAACAGTCAACCCTGAAAACTGCCCCCCCCGCACAGAATCCTTAATCTTCCCCACTAATTCAACTAGTCTATCTTCCCCTTCTCTCTACGACGCTAACTCCCTCTGCTGTCACTTAAGCCTGCATTATCCCTACCTTAGGCCTTCTGCCTACTTCATTTTACCCTTTAAGTTAATTGCTTTGCACTGCTAATACAGTAAATTAGTTATATATTTACACTTTTTTCTATTCCTACATTCAAACCATGATTGTAAAACAAATTTTCACTGTTTTTATCAAATGTGTTCCATGTTACCAAAGTATTCTATGTGATTATCATTTTATTTTAATGTATTATTACTGTTTTATATACTCTGTATTGTTGTGTAAAATTGCATGTAATTAAATGTGGAGCTTTTCTCCCTGGGCCTCCACTGAAAATGGGCTAATTTCTGGTCCAGTGGACTTTCCTGATAAACAAATTCAAGCAATACTTAAATAAAGAAATAAATAAACCCACCTCTCTGAAACACTTGAAAAACATGTCTTCAATACCTCCCATAGTACTAACCATTTACTTTCAACCCTTATACTCGTAATAAAGATAGAGACAACGACAAACTAGTATCCCCATTATTTCTATACTTATCTACAACCTTCAAGACAATTTGTCACAGCAAACCTCCGACTGAAAAAGGGCAAAAGCAATACTACTGGTCAATATGGACTTCAAACTGCTCAACTATCCCAGATTTCACCTCAAACTATACCCCTTCCCTTATAAAATTTTTGATGTTCTGGTAAATCACTAAAGATTACAGTCAGTCCATAATGTCCGACATTAGAGTTTCATACTTAGTCTTTAGGAAATCCATGTTGTTGAAATTCAGGTTATAGGTTCATAGGTTCATACTAGGCTATCTGCCCTAGGGCATTTATAAGCCTAGCCAGAGTTGTGTGGCTTTCACTACTCCTTAGGTTGAAGAATACTATACCCATTAGTTTGCCGTGCCTCTGTCCAGCAGTGATACAGAGATGATCCCCGGGGTAAACCTACGATCTCCCATCCACTGGTCAAGATTCCTCTTGAACAGAGCCAGCGAGGTGCTCTGTCTCACATGGACCGGGATTCTGTTCCACAGCATAGGGAGTCTCTGGGTGATGACTCTGTCCCTCCAGCACGTCCTATTTATATCCGTGTTGAGGTTTAAGTCTCTTGCTCTTGTGGCTCTGGTGGATTTGGATTTTTTGAGGTGGAGCATGTCCATTAATTCCGGGTTGGACATGGCCTTGTATGTCAGGCACAGGTCACCTCTGAGCAGACGGTATGCGACTGAATAGAGCTGGAGTTTCTTCAGTCAGGCAGCATATGGCATATTTTTGAGCCCCTTTATCCTTTTGGTGAGGAACCCGGGCCGAACCACAAAGGGAGGGGGAGTGTCCATATTCATCAAGGACACCCACACCTCCAGGTTAGTAGCAACACATGAAGCATCCGAGACCATACAGGTGCAACTAACCATAGGCAAAACTGCTATACAACTGGTAGCATGTTACAGACCACCCTCCCAATCTCAAGAACCCCACTCAGCCTTCCTGAAGACATTGGAGGATATGAATGTATCACAAAATACCATCATACTGGGAGACTTTAACTACCCAAACATAGATTGGGTACATTATTCTAGCCCTAATACCCTAGCCCAAAGGTTCCTGGAATTCATAAATTCAAATGCACTGGAACAACTAGTCACCTCTCCCACTAGGGGAGATAATATACTAGACCTGATCATCACAAACATGGGGACAAAATGCTCCACACCAGAAGTATACCCCTCACTAGTGAGATCTGACACAAACTAATAACCCTGGATATACATATCCCACCTCCACCCCCAGCTCAAAAGACCACAGTGAAAAACTTCTCAAAAGCAGACTTCACTCTTCTTAAGACTGAGATGATAGCTTTTAAGCCCACTGGGCCAGTGGATACCACATCCCACAATGCCGAATCCTTCACAAATGCTTTTTATGGACATCTCCAAGAATGCATGGATCATGCAATCCCAAATAAATCCAAGTCCCTCTCCGCCAAAGGCAAGCGTCCTGTCTGGTGGACCTCAGCCATTAACAAATTGTATAACAAAAGAAGGAAGCTACTGCACGACAGAGCAAAATCCCATAAAGGCAAGTCATCTCTGATCAACATTAGCCGAAAACTACGTTCTCTCATAAAAACATCCAAGGCCAACTTTGAGAGAAAAACCGCTAAGGACACTAAAGATAAAGTACAGTTTTGTACCTACCATAAATGTAGATGTTCGAAGATCCACATTGCTGCAGTCCTTACACTTGGGTAGTCCGCTGTCCTCGGTCGGCCCGAATATCAAAGTATAAGGCTGACGTCGGTCAGGGCGCATTTGACTGACGTCAGAACGTCAGGGTACAAATGCGCATGACCGACGTGATATCCTCAGTCTTTTCTTGCCCCAGATGTCAGAAGACCCTAAAAATAAAGGTCAAAACCAAAAGACAGCAAACAACCAACCAACCACCCTTGCACTAACTATATGTACAACATATACAATATACACAAAATGTACAACCCAACCCACACAACCACCTCTAACTACAGAGGGGAAGGAGGGAGGGTAAATTGGACTGCAGCAATGTGGATCTTCGAACATCTACATTTATGGTAGGTACAAAACTGTACTATGTTCTTCATCTCACATTGCTGCAGTCCTTACACTTGGGTAGAATCCCAAAGCAGAGGTAAGGGAGGATGGCTAACTACAAGGAAGCAGGAGCTGCCAAAATGCCCTGCAAAACAGCAGTGGCAAAACCAGCCCTGGATTTAGAGTAAAGTGGCAGGCGATAATGCTTAGAAAAAGTATGCACAGAACTCCAAGTAGCTGCCTCCAAAATATCCTTGGTTGCCACTCCCCTCAAAAAAGCTGTTGAAGTGGCAGTAGCCCTAGTGGAATGAGGCCTAATCCCAGCTGGAATCTCCTTGCCATGATGGGAATAACAGAAAGCAATGCAAAACCCAATCCACTTAGAAATAGTTTGTTTTGATACAGGCTTGCCCTGAGAACTCAAAGCAAAAGAAACAAACAACTGCTGAGACTGCCTGAACCCTTTAGTTCTGTCCAAATAATAACGCAACTGCCTGTGGACATCTAAAGTGTGCAAAATCTTTTCCCCTTTATTTTGGGGATTTGCATAAAAAGTAGGCAAATGAATAGATTGGTTTAAAGCCACACTAGAAACCACCTTAGGCATAAAGGAAGGATTAGTACGTAATGATACCCTATCCTTATGGAAAATTAAGAAAGGCTCAATCGCCATAAGGGCCTGTAATTCAGAAACCCTTCTTGCAGAGGTAATGGCCAACAAAAAAGCAGTCTTCCATGATAAATATTTCAACTCAGCAGTAGCTGCAGGCTCAAAAGGTTGTAGAGTGAGTTTCTCCAACACAAAATTGAGATCCCAAGCAGGAGTAGGAGCTCTTCGTGGGGGTCTTATATTCTTTGCCCCTCTAAGAAATTGCTTGAACAAAGGATGAGAAAACAATGGTGGGTTGCAAGCATAGTGAGCTGAAATTGCTGCAGCATGAACTTTAATAGAAGAGAAAGACAAACCTTTGTCTAGCAACTCAGTAAGATATTGAAGAGCCACACACAAATTAGGCTCAGAAACATCAAAATCATTTGCTGCACTCCAAAACAAAAATCTCTTCCATTTGTCTGTGTACACTTTCCTTGTACTAGGCCTCCTAGCTTCCAAAATAACATTTAAAACTTGCTGAGGAAGTGGAGGCCCACTATGGTTCAAAACAGAATATGCCAGGCTGTTAGGTGCAGAGAGTGAAGCTTGACATTTAGCAAATGGCTGTCCTCCTGCGACAACAGGTGTGGAATCGAAGGCAAAGGCCATGGAGGCTTCCGTACCAGACTTCTCAGTAATGGGTACCAGTGTTGTCGAGGCCCATCCGGAGCTATCAAAATCATCCTTGGCTTGTCCTGTCTGACCTTTAGAAGTACCTTTAGGAGGAGAGGCAGAGGTGGAAAGGCATACACATGAAGATTGCCCCAATTGAAAGAAAGAGCATCCACTCTCCAAGCTGTGGGATGAAACCTTTTTGTGCAAAATCTTGGCAGCTGATGGTTTAGTGGAGAAGCGAACAGATCTATGTCTGGAGTTCCCCATGACACTGTCAATTTCTGAAATACATGAGGATCCAATTTCCACTCGTGGGGATCCATAATTCGTCTGCTCAACACATCTGCTAAGGAGTTCTGTGCTCCTGGCAGAAACCTTGCCTGAAGATTGAGCTGTAAACTGAGAGCAGTCTCCCACAAAATCATTGCTTGCCTGCATAGAGGATAAGAAAGTGTTCCCCCTTGCTTGTTGATGTACCACATGACAGTTGTGTTGTCTGTTAGAATCAACACCTGCCCTGGAAGAAGTAATTCTTTGAAAGCAATTAATGCAAACTGGACTGCTAACATCTCCTTCATGTTGATATGTAGATGTTGTAGTCTGACAGGCCACCTGTTTTGTATCCACTTTCCATTTAGATGAGCTCCCCAAGCTTTGTCTGTGGCATCTGTCGTTAAAATCTGACTCGCCTCTGGCCGGGTCACAGAGAGTCCCTTGTTTAGGTGACATTCCTGAGCCCACCACAAAAATTCCTTTTGAATGCAAGGTATTATTTGAATGACAGTGTCCAGATCCTGGCAGTGCTGCGTCCATACATTTTTGAGATACCACTGTAGCTTCCTCATATGCAGTTTGGCATTGGGAAGTACCAGAATACAAGATGCCATGAACCCTAAGGCTTGAAGGACTGTCCTTGCAGTCAGCCCGGACTGATGAGATAGTTGATGGAAGTAAAGGGATAGACTCTTTTGTTTGTCCGGGGTTAAAAAGGCCATCTGGGATGCTGTATTCAGTCTCACACCCAGAAAGCACATGTCTTGAGAGGGTACTAGACTGGACTTTATTTCGTTCACAGAATACCCTAGGCATCTTAGCACTGCAATCACATAATCCAAATGATGAAGAAGCTCTTCTCTTCCTTGAGCCAGAATTAGGCAGTCGTCCAAATAAGGATAGATCTGTATTCCTTTTAGCCTGAAGAAAGCTATCACTGGAGCCAGAACTTTCGTGAACACTCTGGGCGCAGTAGATAAGCCAAAGGGCAATGCAGAGAACTGATAGTGAGATCCAAAGTCACCATCCAATGATCTTTGCCCAGCAGAGGTAAAAGCTGCTGCAACGTCAACATTTTGAACTTGGGAACGTCCAGATAAGTGTTGAGGATAAATAAATCCAAAATTGGTCTCCACGTGTTCCCCTTCTTTGGTACTAGGAACAGGCGAGAATAAAATCCTAGGCCCACTTCTGGCAGAGGGACCGGCTGTATGGCCCCTAGTCGGAGCAACAGAGAAACCTGTTTGTGAGCCTCTATTCTTTGTTGAGGAGGAATGTCTGGCATGCCTCTGAAAGGAGGCAAGGTATGGAAATAAAACCTGTAGCCGTGGTGTATGATATCCAATACCCATCTGTCCTGGGTAATCAAACTCCAATTCTCTTTGAAAAGTTTCAACCTTCCCCCCAAAGGTGCTGCCAGACGAGCAGGCTCTGGCAGCTGAAAAGGTAGGTCATTGGGTCTGCTTACGAAAGGACTGACCCCTGCCCTCACCCGAAGCCTGTGCAGGAGAACTCCCTGTTCTAGGCCTGAAAGAGCTCTGAGCTCTGCCCTTACCACGTCTAGATCTACCCCTAGACTGTGAATCATAAGAAGGATACGTCCACCCTTTAGTAGGCCAATTTCTACTAAACTTTGGAGGCTGGACCTGCAAAAAATCTTTAACAGTCTGCATAGACTTAGCCTTGTCTTCCATTTTCTTTAAAACTGTCTCAACAGGAGGACCAAACAACACGTCAGATTGTAAAGGAGCATCTAAAATCCTTGTTTTAACATGTTCAGACAAATCCTGATCCCTCAGCCAGGCGTGCCTGCGAAGAACTGAACCAGTGGCAGCCCCCCTAGACGAGGCCTGTACAGCATCAAAACCACATTGCAAAGAATGCTTACCCACCTGTTCAGAAACATGCACTAAATCTTGCAACTCCTTACAATCAATACCTACTGCCAGAGCATCAACCTTAGATTTCAATTGTGAAAGGAGATAATTTTGGTATTTCAACATGTGAAACTGGCAATTCAGAGCCCTCACAGCAAGAGTGGAAGAAGTATAGATTTTCTTGCCCCATCTATCCAAGGCCCTAGCCTCCTTGTCTGCAGGAACCGGATTCTTAACAACAGAAGCCTTAATACCTTTAGGCCCATGGCTAACAGTTTCTGGGTCTGCCCTAGGACTCTTAAAAAGATACTTATGAGCTTCAGGCACCCTGTAATACCTATCCGGCTTAACAGGAGCAGGAGGCAAAGAATCAGGATTAAGAGAAGCTTCCGTAAAAACATCTTCCACTACATCCAAAACAGGAGGAATAGCCAAAGGCCTATGCTGGGGTAACAACAGAAATTCCCTAAGCCTTTTCCTAGAATCAGAGAAGTCCTGACCTTCCCACTTAAAATGCTCCCTCATGGAATGAAGAGTTTCTGAAAAAGAAAAATCCTCAGGAGGAGTAGCAGGAGGAGTAGAATCATCCACATCAGAATCAGAATAAAAAGAGTACTCCTGCAAGTCTTCAGCCGAAGACTCTGAAACATCTGAAGCCTGCCAAAACCCCCCAGCTCAGGCTCCACCCTAGGCCTCTTATCAGGAGGGGGCATAGAACCCCCAATCAAAGTAATCAAATCTTCTGCCATTTTAAGCATATGCTTCTTGGGCACAGTACCTGAAGAGCTAGGGGTAACACTAACTGAAGCTAAACCTGGCCTGCCCCTGGGGGAAGCCTTTGAAACAGAAGGAGAGGACCTAGCCACCTTAGGAAGGGAGGGGAGTATAGTAACATGAGAAGCCCCCTCAGTCTGACTAGTCTCCTGAGAGGCCACATCTTGTAATAATAAGGCCTCCCCCTGGGAACACAAAGAAACCTCCGGTGGAGCCACCGGCTCCACCGACACCTCTAAAGAACCGGCGTCTGGTACAAACGGTTCTTCTAGCCTAGGCTTAACTGCCTTGTCCTTGCGCTTCTTTGAAGAAGCGGGCGTCGGAGCATCCGACGGCATTTTATAGTTACACCGCTTCCCAAAGACTAACCTCGCACAATCCAACCTTCTCTTTATAGTGCGTTTATTAAATCTAGCACAAGAGCAACAGCCAACAACGTCGTGCTCAGGCCCTAAGCAAGGAATACACAAAGTATGATAATCTTTATGCAGTATCTGTTTCCCACAAGAAATGCAATTATTAACTTTTTCTGACATCCGGTAAATGACTGAGGTAAGAAAAAACGAAAATATTCCCCAACGGGGTACTTAGCCAACTTTGAACCCGGTCTGAAACTTCTAAATCGAAAAATCTCAGAACGCCAACCGGCACTTGCAACACTGCTTCTGCATCGGACCATGCGGCAAAAAAGACTGAGGATATCACGTCGGTCATGCGCATTTGTACCCTGACGTTCTGACGTCAGTCAAATGCGCCCTGACCGACATCAGCCTTATACTTTGATATTCGGGCCGACCGAGGACAGCGGACTACCCAAGTGTAAGGACTGCAGCAATGTGAGATGAAGAACATCCACAAAGCCTTCTTCAGCTATGTTAGAAACTTGGGTGGAAACCCTTAGATATGCTCAAAGTTACTTCACAACAAAAAATACACTGAACCCACAGATATTGCCAACATTCTGGCTGACAGGTTCAGTGCAAACTTCTCCCCTCCCTCACCCCCAAAAGAAGAAATACTTATCCCAGCTGAATGTAATCTCCATGTCATCTCAGATGTCCAAGTGAGAACTGCCCTCAACAAAGCTAAAAACACAGCATCAATGGGACCTGACGGTATCCCGGGTTGCATGCTACGTGAACTCCAAGAGGAGCTAAACCCGCACATAAAAATGCTATTTAACCTTAGTCTTACTACAGAATATGTACCTGAACACTGGCGTACAGCAACAGTGGTCCCACTCCACAAAGGGGGTACCTCTACAGACCCTGGGAACTACTGCCCCATAAGCTTAACCAGCCTGGTCTGCAAAGCTATGGAAAGAATCATTATGGAACTCATAAACAAAGACATAGGGGGACCTACAGACACTTGACCCCACACAGTTCGGCTTTGTAAAGGGCAGATCCTGCCTTTTGAACCTGGTTGACTTTTTTGAAACAGTCACTAGAGCCACTGATGAGGGAAAAGCAGTCCATACAGCCTACCTGGACTTGGCTAAGGCCTTCGACACAATACCCCACTCAGTCATCATAGATAAGCTCAAAAGCTTAAACGTAAACCCTTATGTCACTAGATGGGTTGCAAACTGGCTAAAGGAGAGAACCCATAAAGTTAAAATCGCTGGAGCAATGTCAGACTCAAAGCCAGTCACAAGTGGTGTCCCACAGGGATCTGTCCTGGGACCCCTCTTGTTCTGCATTTATTTCTCAGATGTTAAAGCAAACATGGGAGGGTTGTGGATGACAAAGTTCACAGATGACTGCAAACTAGGCGCCATAGCCGATACACCAGCAGACACATACATCCTACAAAAATGCCTCACAGAAACGGAAAACTGGTGCCGGAGTCACTGCCTTAAACTATATGCCAAAAAATGTATAGTCATCCCCTTTGGGAAAAACAAAGTACCCACAAATTATCACATAGACAGCAACCCACTGAGTATGGAAAAAGTAATCAGAGACCTAGGGACCCAAGTCGACAGCAACCTCTCATTTGACACCCACATTGCCAAAGTGGTTAGAAAAACATTCTGCCTTGCACACCTCATCATGAAGGGATTCACATCCAGATCCAAGGATGTCATTGTACACCTACACTCCTCCCTCATCAGACCCATGGTTGAGTAGAATGCCCCATTTGGTATGTACCTCAACCGGCATTTGCAACAGCTGGAGAGACCGCAAAAGTACCTCATCAAGAGGATCAAGGGTCTCCAACATATGTCTTATTCTGCCAGACTAAAGAAACTCCAGCTCTATTCAGTAGCATACCGCCTGCTCAGAGGTGATCTCTGCCTGACGTACAAGGCCATGTCCAATCAGGATCTGATGGACACGCTCCACCTCAAAAAATCCAAATCCATCAGGACCACGAGAGCTAAAGACTTAAACCTCGGCACAAGTATGAATAGGACATGCTGGAGGGATAGATTCATAACCCAGAGGCTTCCCATGCTTTAGAACAAGATCTCAGTTCATGTTAGGCAGAGCCCCTTATTGACTCTCAAGAGAAATCTTGATGAGTGGATGGAAGATTGTAAGTTTACCCCAGGGGGTCACATCTGTGTCACTACTAGACAGGGGCACAGTAAACTAATTATATTATATAAGGGGACCTTCATTGTGTCACTACTAGACAGAGGCACAGTATTCTAAATCTATTCTGCGCATTTTTGTACCATTTCATGGGGTGGCGAAAGCCATATCACTATGGCTAGGCTTACAAATGCCCCAGGGCAGATAGCCTAGTATTAAACTATGAAACAACACGGTAACCAACATCTTTCTTTTTAACTGGCCAGAAAATTTGTGGGACTGTTGCCTTTTTGCACGAGTCCCTCCTTTTCCCAATCTGCAATACATTTTTCCATATGGTTCTCTTCCTCCCTAGGAATGGGATACTGTTTTTGAAATGGAGGTATGTAATCCTATTCACTACCTACTCCCACTGGCATTCCTATCTTTCCAGTCACTGGGTCCCTTGGATCATAGGTTTACAAATTGTTGTTGTAAATGCTGCCACTCATCCTCACTGTCTGTGTCAGGTTTTGCAGGTAGAGAGACTGCACAGAAAAAGTACAGTTTTGTACCTACCATAAATGTAGATGTTCGAAGATCCACATTGCTGCAGTCATAACCTGTGGGTAGTCCGCTGTCCTCGGTCGGCCCGAATACCAAAGTGTTAGGCTGGCGTCGGTCATGGTCGCTCAGATCTGACGTCAGTACGCCGTGGTACTAAAGCGCATGACCGACGTCATATCCTCAGTCTTTCTTGCCCCAGATGTCAGAAGGCCCTAAAAAGAAAGGCCATAGCCAAAAAACAGAAAAACATCCAACCACCCATGTACAAACAATATTTACAACCCAAACCATACAACCACCCCAAACTACAGTGGGGAAGGAGGGAGGGTAAATTGGACTGCAGCAATGTGGATCTTCGAACATCTACATTTATGGTAGGTACAAAACTGTACTATGTTCTTCATCTCACATTGCTGCAGTCATAACCTGTGGGTAGAATCCCAAAGTAAAGGGAGGTTGGCAAAATCATAAAGCATTGGGAGCTGCTAACATGCCCTGTAAAACTGCAGTGGCAAACCCAGCCCTAGATTTGGAATAAAGAGGGAGATGGTAATGTTTAGAAAAAGTGTGCACTGAACTCCAAGTAGCTGCCTCCAAAATATCTTTAGTAGCTACACCCCTTAAAAAAGCAGTAGAAGTGGCAGTAGCCCTAGTGGAATGGGGTCTGATTCCAGCCGGAATCTCCTTACCATGATGAGAATAACAAAAAGCAATACAATGGCCAATCCACTTAGAAATAGTTTGTTTAGAAACAGGTTTCCCCTGAGAGCCCAAAGCAAAAGAAACAAACAACTGTTGAGACTGTCTGAACCCTTTAGTTCTGCTCAAATAATAACGGAACTGCCTGTGAATATCCAAAGAGTGCAAAATTTTCTCCCCTTTATTTTGGGGATCAGCATAAAATGTAGGCAAATGAATAGATTGGTTCAAGGCCACATTTGAAACAACTTTAGGCATAAAAGTAGGGTTAGTGCAGGGATACCCTATCCTTATGAAAAATCAGGAAGGGTTCAACTGCCATTAGAGCCTGTAATTCAGATACCCTTCTAGCAGACGTAATGGCCAACAAAAAAGCAGTCTTCCAAAACAAAAACTTCAACTCAGATGTAGCTGCAGGTTCAAAAGGAGGTAAAGTGAGTTTTTCCAACACAAAATTGAGATCCCAGGAAGGAGTAGGAGCTCTACGTGGGGGTCTTATGTTCTTTGCCCCTCTAAGAAATTGCTTAAACAAAGGATGAGAGAATAATGGTGGGTCACAGTCACAGTGAGCAGAAATGGCTGCAGCATGAACTTTTACAGAGGAGAAAGACAAACCCTTGTCTAGTAATTCTGTAAGATACTGAAGTGAAACACTCAAATGAGGTACTGAAACATCAAAGCTCTTTGCTCCAAAGAAAAAATCTCCTCCATTTATCAGCATAAACTTTCCTTGTACTAGGCCGTCTGGCCTCCAAAATGACATTCAAAACTTGTTGAGGAAGCTGCGACCCTCCAGGGTCTAGAACAGAATATGCCAGGCTGTCAGATGCAGGGACTGTATCCTGACATTGAGGAAATGATTGCCTGCCTGGGACAAAAGGTGTGGAATTGATGGCAAAGGCCAAGGAGGCTCCCGTACTAAACTCCTCAGCAGAGGGTACCAGTGCTGGCGTGGCCAATCTGGAGCTATTAGAATCATGGAGGGCTTGTCCTGTCTGACCTTCAAGAGCACCTTGGGAAGGAGAGGCAGAGGAGGAAAGGCATAGACGTGAAGATTGTTCCAACTGAATGATAGAGCATCCACTTTCCAAGCTTTTGGATGAAACATCTTTGTGCAAAACTTTGGCAGCTGGAAATTTAGTGGAGAAGCGAACAGATCCATGTCTGGAGTCCCCCAAATCACTGTCAACTGTCGAAATACATGAGGATCCAGTTTCCACTCGTGGGGATCCACCATCTGTCTGCTCAAAACATCCGCTAAGGAGTTCTGTGCTCCTGGCAGAAACCTTGCCTGAAGAGTGAGGTGCAAACTGAGAGCAGTCTCCCACAAAATCATAGCTTGCCTGCAAAGAGGGTAGAATGGGTTCCCCCTTGCTTGTTGATGTACCACATGACAGTTGTGTTGTCTGTTTGAATCAACACTTGTCCTGGGTGTAGTAGATCCTTGAAAGCCATCAATGCAAATTGGACTGCTAACATCTCCTTCATGTTGATATGCAAATGTTGAAGTCTGGCAGGCCACGTGTCTTGAACCCATTTTCCATTGAGGTGTGCTCCCCAAGCCTTGTCTGAGGCATCTGTCGTTAAGATCTGACTCGCCTCTGGTCGGGTCACAGAGAGTCCCTTGTTTAGGTGACATTCCTGAGCCCACCACAGAAATTCCTTTTGAATGCAAGGTATTATCTGAATGACAGTGTCCAAATCGTGGCAGTGTTGAGTCCATACACTTTTGAAATACCATTGTAGCTTCCTCATATGCAGTTTGGCATTGGGAAGCACCAGAATACAAGATGCCATGAACCCCAAGGCTTGAAGGACTGTCCTTGCAGTCAGCCTGGACCGTAGAGACAATTGTTGGAAGTAAAGGGTAAGATTTCTTTGCTTGTCCGGGGTCAAAAACGCCATCTGAGAGGCTGTATTCAGTCTTACACCCAGAAAGCACATGTCCTGAGAGGGTACTAGACTGGACTTTATTTCGTTCACAGAATACCCTAGGCACCTTAACACTGCCATAACATACTGTAGATGGTGAAGTAGCTTGTCTTTGTCTTGAGCAAGAATCAGGCAATCGTCCAAATAAGGATAAATTTGTATTCCTCTTAACCTTAAGAAGGCTATCACGAGCCAGAACCTTTGTGAACACCCTGGGCAGTAGATAAGCCAAAGGGCAATGCAGAGAACTGATAATGTAAAGTCCCAGCCGGAAAGCAGGAATCTCCTGCAGCTGGGCCTGATAGGAATATGAAGATAAGCCTCTTTGAGATCCAGAGTTACCATCCAGTGATCTTTGCCTAGCAGAGGCAGAAGTTGTTGCAAAGTCAACATTTTGAATTTTGGAATGTCCAGGTATGTGTTGAGAATAGACAAATCCAGAATTGGCCTCCAAGTGTTTCCTTTCTTTGGCACAAGAAACAGGCGAGAATAAAATCCTAGGCCCACTTCTGACGGAGGGACCTGCTGGATAGCCCCATTTGTAGAAGTAAAGAAATCTGTTTGTGAGCCTCCACTTTTTGCTGAGGAGGAACGTCTGGCATGCCTTTGAAAGGAGGCAATGTGTGGAAATAAAACTTGTAGCCTCGGTTTATAATGTCCAACACCCATTTGTCCTGGGTGACTAAAAGCCAATTTTGCCTGAAAAGTGCCAACTTTCCTCCCAGAGGAGCTGCCAGACAGGAAGGATCGGGCAGCTGAAGATGCAGGTCATTGGGTCTGTTTACGAAAGGACTGGCCCCTGCCCTCACCTGTAGACTGTGCAGGGGAACTCCACGTCCTAGGCCTGAAAGAACCCTGTGCATGAGCTCTGCCCCTAGACTGTAAATCAGAAGAAGGGTAAGCCCATCCCTTAGTAGGCCAATTTCTGCTAAACTTAGGGGGCTGCACCTGTAAAAAATCCTTAACAGTCTGCATAGACTTAGCTTTGTCTTCCATTTTCTTCAAGACTGACTCCACAGGAGAACCAAACAAAACTACAGACTGAAGGGGAGCATCCAAAATTCGAGCTTTAACATGCTCTGACAAGTTCTGATCCTTAAGCCAGGCGTGCCTACGAATAACTGATCCAGTGGCAGCCACCCTGGAAGAAGCCTGTAAAGCATCAAAACCACACTGCAAAGAATGTTTACCCACCTGATCAGAGGCATGAACCAAATCCTGTAATTCCTTACACTCTATGCCCTCTGCTAAAGCATCAACCTTAGATTTTAACTGACTAAGGAGAAAATTCTGGTACTTCAGCATATGAAACTGGCAATTCAAAGCCCTCACTGCAAGAGTGGAAGAGGTATACACTTTTTTACCCCACCTATCCAAAGCTCTAGAATCTTTATCCATAGGAACTGGATTCTTTACAACAGAAGCCCTGACACCCTTAGGTCCCTGGCTAATAGTTTCTCGGTCAGCCCTTGGGCTCTTATACAAATATTTATGTGCCTCTGGCACTCTGTAATACCTGTCTGGCTTAACCGGGGCAGGAGGCAAAGAGTCTGGATTAAGGGAAGCCTCAGAGAAAACATCCTGAACAACATCCAAAACAGGAGGTATAGCCAAGGGCCTATGTTGTGGTAAAAACAAGAATTTCCTAAGCCTCTTTTGGGAATCTGAGAAATCCTGACCTTCCCATTTAAAATGCTCCCTCATAGAATGCAGGGTTTCTGAAAAAGAAAAATCCTCTGGAGGGGAAGCAGAAGGACTAGAATCCTCTGCGTCTGAATCAGAATAAGGGGGAAAATCCTGAATGTCTTCAGCCGAAGACTCTGAGTAATCTGAAGAATGTTCCAATCCTTCCACCTCTGGCTCCACCCTAGGCCTCTTATCTGGAGGGGGCATAGAACCTCTAATCAAGGTAATCAAATCTTCTGCCATTTTAAGCATGTGTTTTTTAGGTACAGAACCTGCAGAACTAGGACTGACGCCAGAGGAAGACAAACCAGGCCTGACCTTGGAAGGTACCTTAGAGACAGAGGGAGAAGGCCTAACCACCTTATGTAAAGAAGGGAGTACAGCAACCTGAGAGGCCCCCTCAGCCTGACCAGACTCCTGAGAGGCCACATCTTGCAAAATTAAAGGCTCCCCCTGAGACTCAGCTGAAACCTCGGCTGGATCCACAGATTCCACCATAGTTTCTAAAGAACCGGCGTCCGGAACGGACGACTCATCCTGCTTGGACTTTAACGATTTTTCCTTACGCTTCTTAGCGGTAGCGGGCGGAGGATCCGACGGCATATTGTAATTACACCGCTTACCGAAGACAAGCCTAGCACAATCTAACCTACGTTTAATGGTGCGCTTATTAAATCTAGCACAAAAGCGACACCCGACTACGTCATGCTCAGGCCCCAAGCAAGGAATACAGAGAGAGTGGTAATCCCTATGAGGTATCTGTTTCCCACAAGAAATACAATTATTCACTTTTTCTGACATCCGGATTTAACTGAGGCAAGAAAAGACAAAAATATTCCCCAACGGGGTACTTAGCCCAACTTGGTTTTCGGTCTGAAACTCAGAATACGAAAATTTCAGGACGCCGAACGGCACTTGCAAACGCTGCTTCTGCTTCGGACCATGCGGCAAGAAAGACTGAGGATATGGCGTCGGTCATGCGCTTTAGTACCACGGCGTACTGACGTCAGATCTGAGCGACCATGACCGACGCCAGCCTAACACTTTGGTATTCGGGCCGACCGAGGACAGCGGACTACCCACAGGTTATGACTGCAGCAATGTGAGATGAAGAACATCTGCACTTACCTCTTCCTCGCCTGTTTCCCTGTCTCCTATCCACAAAGTACTGTTAGGTAAATCAATTACTATGCACAAAGGTCCCACAATATCCATACCAATAATGGTTGTTTAACAAGATGGATGCATTAACAATGCACACTTCCATGTCTGCAATTCTTGGTGAAATTTTATGTCTACATCTTGGCTACTCACTGCATAGCATCCTGTGCCATTAAATGCTGAAATGCAAACCTTTTTTTTAGGATTTACAGGTAACTGTCTGTGATGGATACTGCTGCTCCTGTGTCTAATAAGATATTTTGCCATAGTGACCCCTCTACCTAGATATAAATCAGTGGTCATCTGTCTTGGCCCTTTTTTAAGGTAGTCAGGAAAGATACCAGGGTAGGGGGGCACACCCCTATTGTAAGAGGACCCACTTATCTTCACTTTTATTATCAGCTGCAATGTGGCACACTGCATGTCTTTGTTTGTCATCTTCCTCTGTGTCTAAGTGATCTACATATTTAGATTTTTCAATTTCCTTTTGTAACTGCTACCTAGCTATTTCTTCTGCCTGCTATTCCAAGTATTTTGGATTTACAGGCAAAGCTGCCTGAAAATCTATGGGACATACCTCCCCTTTTCCTGTGTATTGATGACCTTTAAAGCTGTATTTACCAATATTGTAAGGTCTCTGTGCATTGACTTGTTTTTCGGACTTGTCTTGTGAATCTTTTGGCTCTGTTTTTTAATTGTTGATAAAGTCACCCATTCATTGAAAATTGAAGCTAAGAATTCAAGGATAGCTGGAATAGGTGCTGAAAAGTGGTCAGAGTCTTTGCCGAGGGGGCAAAAGACAAATCTTTTCCATTTACTTTTTTAGATCTTTCTAGTGGAAGACATATGGAAAGATAACAAAATGTGACAGACAGGGGAGGAGAGCTTGGGCTGTCTTGCAATCAGTGGAACTGGAGAAACCATGCAGTCAGCTTGAGGCCTGATATGTTCAGGTGAGTCATACCTGTCGAGCGAAACAGGAGGTCTGGAGCTGGTTCCAGATTCCAAACTGGATGTAAAAGATGAGGCCAAAGGAACAGGAACCAAGTGTGAAAAGGCCAAATCCCTCACTACTGCTTGTATACTTAGGACGTTGTTATTAATGTGATAATATGTGGGGACATCACTCTCTCCAAATGGGATGATGATGCATATTTTGGCATTCATCCTGAGGCCATGTTTCTGGCACCAGTCATTTGTTTGGGTGAGACCACCTTGGAGGATGTCCACATCACTTGGGGAATTGATGATTGTGCCCAGCTTGCAATCATCTCCAAACTTGGTCAGCCAAAGCCCACTGGTTTTGGCCTGCACCTCAGAGAAGTATATCCCAAAAAACAGCGGCTCCAAGACCAATCCCTGGGGTATGCTGCTTGTTAAGGGTCTAATGCTTGAGGTGGCTTGCCCTATTTTGATTAGGCGGGTTCCATTAGTGAGCTAGTTTGCTACCCATGTGGTAACATATGAATTGATGCCTAGTTGAGAGAGTTTGTCTACTATGCCTGCTTGAGGAATGGTGTCGAAGGCTTTGGCCAGGTCAAGGCAGGCAGTGTGCAATGTCTTCTCCTCATCCATGGCTTTGGTGACTGTCTCAAAGAAGTTGACCAGATTTAACAGACATGACCTCCCCCGGACAAAGCCAAACTCTGTGGGGTCAAGTGTTTGGAGGTTTCCAATGTCCCTGTTAATGAGGTCCATGATAATCCGTTCCATGGCCTTGCAGATCAGGCAAGTTAGGCTGCTAGGTCTATAATTTCCTGGAACGGTGGACACTCCACCTTTGTGTAAAGGGATGACAGTAGCTATCCTCCACTCGGCTGGGTCAAAGCCGGTACTCAGGCTTTGGTTGAATAGGGTGCCTAATGGTGCTGCAAGTTTATGCCTGAGTTCATGTAGGATGCAGCCTGGGATGTTATTGAGTTCCATGGAGGCTATATTTTTTGCCTTTGAGAGGGCAGTGATGACCTGTTCCCTAGAGATAAGGAGTGGGGGGCAAGTACTGGGGATGTCCTGATTTACTGATGTGGTACAAAGGAGAGAAGTTTTTGCTGAATCTGTCAGCCAGTAGATTGGCTAATATCTACAGCATTTGTGTATGTTGTATCCTTGACCACCAGTTCTGAACAGATCTGGGTGCTTCCTTTGAGATTCTGGACATATGTGAAGAAGGCCTTATGATTGTCTGTAGTACATGTGGCCAATTCGGACTTGAAGTTGGCCTTAGAGGCTTTCATTAGTGCTCTTATTTGCTTGTTCAGGCTAAGGAGATATTGCTTCCAATTGGGTACCTGCTCCTTCTTGGCCCTCTGGACAGCAATTTTTTTTCCTTTTGTTATATAGTTAATTTATTCCAGATGTCCACCAGACAGGTTTACTCTTCCTTGTGGAGGATGATTTTATCCTGTCAGGTATTCTTGATTTCATGCATCTATATAAATGCTCGTATAGTACTTTGGTGTAAATTTAGATATTGATGCCAGTTCCTACAGTGGGGGAGGGGGCTGTGAAGCTGTTTATACCATCCATCAAGAGGTTGTAATCAGCTTTTGAGAAGTTGTTTTGCTTGATCCTAGCTGGGGAGGGGGGTCAGGGGAGATGGTGACTTCGAAAGTGACCGCTTTATGGTCAGATCTTACTAGAGAGGTTGATACCATAGGGCTGCTGCAGTGGTTACTCATGTTGGTTAATACCAAATCCAATATATTATTGTTATTGATTTGATAGTGTGAAGGAACATTGCTTGTGCCGAATGGAATGAGGATGCATTTCTTTGCATTCAGTTTGAGACCGTGACTAATACATCAGTCGCTGGTCTGCGTGAGACCATCCTGGAATATAGTCACATCATTTGGGTATTCAATGATTGTCCCTAGTTTGCAGTTGTCTGCATACTTGGCCAGCCACAACCCTTTAGTTTTGACATGAACCTCTGAGAAGCATATACCAAAAAGTAGCGGGCTCAGCACTGACCCCTGTAACACACCACTGGAAATAAGTCTGCTGGTTGATATGGAATCACCCACTTTGATAATGTGTGTCCAGTTTGTGAGCAGGTTGGCAACCCATCTTTCAATGAAGGGGTTTACATTCAGTTTGCTAAGTTTATCAGTAATATCTGAATATGGGATTGTGTTGAAAGCCTTTGCCAAGTTGAGGTATGCTGTGTGCACAGACTTACCCTCATTGATGTCCTTGGTAACACTTTCAAAGAAATCCACCAGATTTAACAGGCAGGATCTGCTCTTCATGAAGCCAAACTGGGAAGGGTCCAGTTTCATCAAACTTATCCACTAGCAGGTTCACTATTTCTGTGGGATCAGTGTGTGTGATACTGTTGGCCAGCAGTTCTGCACATGCTTGAGTCCTACCTTTTAGGTTAAGTACATAGCTGTAAAACTCTCAAAGGAGCTCTTGGACAGTTTGACAAGTTGTCCTATTTGCCTGTTATGGCTGAGGAGGGTGCTTTTCCATTGTTGGGTACTTGTCTTTATTTTCTTGGACAGCAACTTTTTACATTTATTGTAGAGTTTGTTGATGCTGGAAGTCCACTATGGCAGCTTGAGTTTACTTGGGGCTCTGGCTTTGATTCTATCTGGTACAGCTGTTTATACACTTATGCAAGTGATTGTATAGGGCCTTAGTGTAAGCTTCGGCATAGTTACCACTTTCAGCTTGGAATATATTTATACCTTCACCTAGGAGGATATAGTTTGTCTTGGTGAAGTATTTTAGTCTGATTTCATCCTTTGTGAGTTTTGGTGCTAGTGTCAGTTTGAAGGTGACTGATTTGTGGTCTGTTTTAACTATTGAGGGTCCAACAGTTGCAGCAGTGCAGGTGTTTGACATGTTGGTGAGAACCAGATCAAGAATATTTGTTCCTCTTATTGGGGTATAGACAATTTGCTCCAGGCATTTGAACACACAAAGTCAAGGAACTTTTGTGCTACTGAGACTGGGCTAGAGTAGGTTTCCCAGTTGATTGTAGAGTAATTGAAATACCCCATAACCATCGTGTTCGATAAAATTTGGATTGTGTTCAGTTTGGTTAATTAGGCTTTATGGGTGTCGTGACCCATGGAAGGGGATCTATAACTGGCTAGGACTTGAATGGGGGTCTTACCCACTGTAACCTGAACCTGGAGCAACTACATGGAGTTGTCACAGTCTAACTGGGCATGAGGTGAATTTATCTCTAATATAGATTGAAACACCACCTTCTTTGGTTTTCATATGTGCCTTTTGCAGTCTAAAGGTGTGGAAGGCATTGTAGCCTTTCAGGGCTGGAGTATTCTCTGAGGCCTTAAACCAGGTTTCTGTGACTGCACAGACATCTACATCTTTTAGTGATAGAAGTGCTTTCAGGTAGTGTAGTTTTTACTTTAAGCTCTTAGCATTTAGCAGTTGTAAAAGTTTAGTCTGTCCCATGTTTTCCCTTATACCCATGTGTGGTAATGAGTGCCTCATCATATGCTTTTCAGCCCTGCTAGCAAGACAGATGTAATCTCTTTCCCCATTTCCAGAAAAGTATTACACTCTTTTTTTTTTTTTTTTTTTTTTTGCAAAACTGAAGGTTAATTCTAAAGAATTAGCATGTACATTGATTACTGGTGAAAACAAAATAGGGGAAAGAGGACAGTCTTATTTGGTACATTTCATTATCTCAAATGACTTGGATAAATATGAACCTAATTTAACACTGGTTTTATTGTCTTGATGCTTGTCTTTTCAGCTTTTCCGTGTTAGGGGTTGCCACAGTGAAACTCTGGACTAGTGATTGACAGTAGATTTTTATGGTGACAAGTTGCCAGCCCGATGCCAAACCTTCAGCAAAGGCACGCCCATTCACACATGTCTTTTGGAGGCCACTCAACCACAGGGAGGACATGCAGACTCCACACAGAAGGCACTCAGCCAATCGAACAGGAGAACCTCTGGCTGTGACGCAACAACGCTACCACTGTACGCTTTATTGTCTTGATAGGTATTCTTAATTAAGGTTTTACATTTTTGCATAACGCCTAAATATTTTAAGAATTTGAAGAGAAAATTCCAACTAACCATGTTAAAAGCTTTTTTATGTCCAAACATATCAAGGATAATTCACCATTTTTCTTCTGACGTAAATTTTTAATTATTAAGATTATTTTGATGTTGTCCTCCGTCTGACTTTTGGGAATGAAACATGCCTGATCTTTGTTAATCAACCTAGGAATTAATGTATTTAATATATCCACTATGACAGACATGTATGTTTTCTAATCCACATTTAATAAAGATATTGGTCTGTATGCAAAATGTAAGGATAAGTCATTGTTTTCAGGTAATTAAAGAATATTTCAGGATGGAGGAACTGTTGTATTTACCTGAATTATATTTAGT
Source organism: Protopterus annectens (assembly GCF_019279795.1). Classification (NCBI taxonomy): domain Eukaryota; kingdom Metazoa; phylum Chordata; order Ceratodontiformes; family Protopteridae; genus Protopterus; species Protopterus annectens. The sequence goes on from NC_056742.1 coordinate 248,454,070, forward strand.
GTATTGAGGAACAGACTTGCAATCTTTTGTGGAAATAATTTATATAACTCTGAAATTTGCTTGCCCTAGTATTCTATTAATATTTTATGGTTGTCAAAATAATTGGCCAGAATTGCCTATAAACACCACAGAAGAGATTGGGATAGGGGAAGTATAACATTTCCAGATTTAGAAACATATGCTAAAGCTGCTACTTTGAAAATATTAGCATAATGGTATGACAAAAATTATCAATCAATTTGGAAGATACTACATTAATTATCATTTGATTAAAAAAATAAAACTCTCTCATTGTACAGACAACACAAAGGAGAATCATTTATGGTATGCCTTTTGCAATTCTGTGCATTATAACATGTACTCACCTACACCTTCATTGTATGTTAATTTAATTTTAAAATATGCAAAACAGCTGATGTTTGATATAGATGATATAGATATTAAAGAATGTTTATTTTTTTCCAAATTTCTAAAGGATTTTTACTGAATTTCAATAAGATAGAGCACAATAGACAGGAGACCAGAGGTATTATTGGGTGGTTTAACTGTTTTGATAATGGATCTTTAAAGTCTTCAAAAGATATTCAATCTGAATTTTGTTTGGATCAAAATGAGTGGACTGAGAGCCATACTATAAGATCCTTGCCTTGGATAACTTCAAGAAAATTTCACAATCAAATCTTAACAACATCCCTAGAGAAATTGACTACTATTGCTTAACTGTTTTCATAAATAAGTCATACTAATCTATCTTATCTGATGAATAAAATATAATAATATAATACAAAGAAGACTTGAATGAAAATCTTTGGAAGTATTTATTACAAGGAAGAATCAATGACTTTCCTCATGATGACAGTTAGTAATGTTAAATTCAATAGGTGGTATGTCTGAGGTTCATGCATGGAAAGTGTTTACCTGGAAATATTTACACAGATCCTTTCTCATTGTGAAAATGGATAAACAAAGTAATTCAGGTTGGTGGAAGTATACAGAAAATTGTAAAGCAGATTGGAAACATATTATTTATGACTGTTCTAGTTTATCTCCTTATTGGAATACAATTAACACTTTTTCTCCAAGCTGTGTGGTCAGATAATCTTTTGCTCTCAAGAGACTTATTTTTCCAAACTCACTCTCTGATTCTGAATTTCTTGAAGACATCTCAAGACTACATTTTATGAACTATCTTAGCAGTAGCTAGAAAGACAATAACAAGAAAATGGAAAGCTTCAATCGGTACATATTTTGAAGAATTCTTCATTCTACTAAAATCTGTATCTATTAAAAGAATCTGAAATTTAAAAAAAACTTCAGCTGACGGAAACTATAGATGTATCAAATTAATAACTTTAAATAATTATTCCCATATTATTTCAGTACATAATTTGATTTCTAATCGAATGGTATGCATTTTCTCTCTCTCTCTCTCTCTCTATATATATATATATATATATATATATACATACATACATATATATATATATATATATGTAGATAGATCTGGATATATTTTAATTGTTTAATTTTAATTTAAGAACTTCAAAATGCTGAGATTTGTTAATATTTTAATGTATAATTAATTTTCAATAAACAAATTAGAAACAAAAGAAAGTGCTTATTCTTGCAATATAAACACTCAAGAATGTCATCTCCTTTTTTTTCTACACTGCGTGAATTTCCTCTTGGAAGCCTCAGTCATTAGTTTAAAATATTTAAATAAACACCTCAGGTATAAGTTCAAAATATTCAAATAAAAAGTGTTTAGCATAATTCACACAATCCACACGTCACTTTGAACCCAGCTTGCATTACCTTACTCATGAACAGGGAAGGTAAAAACCTCACCCTTTGTGCTGGTTCAATTTAATATCGATTATTCACACTTTCAAATGCCCAAATAAAAATGTGAAATTCATTCTCCTCTTCAGGCTAAAGAAACAATATGGTGCTGTCATTGGGTTCCTCTTTCCAGATTACTTGTGTAATTTGATGCAGGACTAGCATTTGCCTCTCATGTTGGCACGGCTTTCCTCTTTCTTCAACTTTTGCCTCATTCTGCTATGATTCTCTAGTTATCTGTTTTTGGATTTAAAACTGTTTTATTCTCTATATTGTCTCAATTTCCAGACATTTAATCTCCAACTTAAATTTATTTAATTCAAACTGCACTATAAAGCCAAATGGGAATAGACAGGGTTGCTTTGCAATATGATTTTCACCTAAAGCCATTCCCTAGCTGTCCTGAGTAGATTGAATTTCAGCCCTAACACAAGCCTGCTACTATTTCATCCTTTGACATATCAGTGTAATAAATTAATAAATAAATAAATAATTCCTGTTGTTTTTACATTTCTTAGCCGTAACACTGACATTCTTCCTACTTGACAGAACTTATTTTACCTGTTTACTAGTTACTCTGACTAAAAAATAAGTTAACTATTTTCAAGATATACAGTTGTATACTTTGGTGGCAAGTGTATCCACACGTTGGTGAACAGGGATGTTTTACAGGCTATACAAGTTCACTTTACAAGATACAATCACTGCCTACCAATTAACGTGCGATAGACACAGACTGCTGTTCTTTAACTTACACTGCTTTCATCAGTATTTGGATGCAATGAAATTGGCAATATAGAGTTCGAATCCATCTACTGATACCAACTAATATACAAAGGACAGCTGATCTTAAGCATGTACACTAAAGATGTACTGCTGCCTTTGGTAATGGTAAATACCTGTCACATCCAGATAAGCCTTACTGTGTACAGATACAAGTTAGCATTATAATTACTGACACCCCAGGATTTCACTCACCTCAGACTACTCCCAGTGCCTCTCAGTGCAATCATATCAAGAATAAAGTAACTAAACTTTACCAAATTTATTCTGCACATATTTTTTCCAGAGTGGTGGAGTAAATGGTGACTCCCTAGTACCATTTCCCTCCCTTCCCTGCTTACGGTATGCTGACTCTGATTAGACAAAACACCTATTTGCCCTTAAAATAAGCCATCCTTTAAATACTTAAATAGTACTAATTAGCTCTCAGAACCCACCCTTCAAGTAGGCAACACACTGTTGGACGAACCAGTAAAATGCATAAATTATTAAGTTAATAAAGAAACTATCAGTGACAGGTATTCAAAGTTAAAATTCATTACTTCATATTAATAAGATAAATTATATTCAAATAAATACCTTCATATTCAACATACATTGAAAAACTAAACACTGTCTATAGGACAACACCCTACCTATCTAACAGTGCAAGATGTGATATTGCCACTACCCTCCTATCTACTCTCCTCTACTCAGCACCAATATTGACAAACATCCAACTAACTCAACTAAACAAATTTGAACTGTGCTGCAAGGTTACAAAAGTTGCAGCCAACCTCCCGCATTGATCACATCCCCATTTGTCCCTTTGGACACTTCCAGTGGTTTGAACTACCTCCCAACTCCCTATTATCTACAAGTTAACAGACTAAATGACTTTCCATCTCTAGCCAACCTTGTATGACCATGCAACCAACCCAGAAACTTGCAGTCTTCTGACAAAAAAAATCCTACTCCCATCAAGCATCAAAAAACTGGAACTCCATTCCCATAACATAAAAAATACTGCTCACTAAAGTCTTTCAAACTGCATCTAAAGTCTCGCTTACTCAAATCCTGGAGCTGCAAGTGTGCTGCTCTAATTTAGCACACCACTCATCTTCAATCTCATCACTACGCAACTCCTGCTATATCCTCCTCTAATCTGTACTGTAACTCACTCTCTTTCTCCCTATTGTTATACTCCTTCACTCTGGACTACCATTGTCTCCAATTGCTCAGCTATAGCTCTCGCACTACTGTACTTCTTGTAGGACATACTGCTTTCTATTGAAAATAGCAACAATATGGCCATCTGTATACCTTATGTAGTTCTCCCTCTTTTACAACGTGACATAAAGAGCACTGTATATTATTGCCTTTCATATGTTAGTGCCACTTGCCTGTTACTGTTGTTGTACATTGGAGCCTTTATTCCCTGGATTCCACTGAAAATAGGCCATGTGCCCATTCAGACTTTCCCAGTAAACAAAAGCAATAAATAAATAAATATGTAACAGTTAAAATGTATAAGGAATTAAAAACAAAACATTCAAACAGGTAGGACAATGTTCAAAAAATCTAGCTTACATCTGAATTAGTTTTGAAACTATCTATGCACTTAATATCATATATATATAAAGGCATCCCATCTCATCTAGTTACGCAAATAAGCCTATATAAACCAATATTGTGAATGATTCACCATTATTTTATTCCAGAAAAGTATCAGATTTTGAGTGGTGCATCATCATCTTATCTCAGTAAAGTATCACAGTGCAACATAACAGACAAATCATCCAATTTAACATGAAAAAATCTTAATTTAATCTTCATTATTCCATTCTTTTCTATCAAATTCTCAAGAAAACATCTCAAGTCATATTTCTCAATTGACAATATTTGCTTTTAGTCTGCATAAAATATAAACTCACTCCATCTCTTACATGTTGCACAGCAGTTTGGGACATGTGACAGTCAGCTTTAATATCTTTAAGAAGGAATATACTATAAATTGGTTTACCATCACTCATAGGTGCACCTCTTCTTTTGCGCTAGGGTTTCAAAAGCATTTTCGTTTGGCACATGATAAACCTTCCAATGAAATAGCAGGATGACCCTGGAAGGGGCGTGCTGAGATATGCTGAAATGGAGTGATGCAAATGTGGCATGCAAGACATAGAAACCACATGCAGTACATAAGAAATGGGAAAGACAATGAGATGCAGAAAAGCAACAGTAGATGTTACAGAAACCGCATCCAGATACACATGTGGATATTCTGAATATCACATAAGCATGATGCAGTATGAAAACAGAGTGGCACATGCAATACAGCAATTGTACAGGTTGCACAGTGCAACACAAAGGCAGGAAGGCAAGGCCCACATCAGTGCTATGTCATCTCTTGCATTAGTAAACAGCATCCATTTATAAACGAGGTCTAAAATCACCAACAAGCATGACCTTTGGGAGCACAAGCAATTAAACTGTGCCATTACCACATCAGCAGCATTTGTCACACAGTACTCAAGTAGGACAGAGATGCCCACTAAACATCAGACAAATGAAATCACTAGCATACAAGTTGAACCATACATGGAAACACAATACAAACGTATAAACATACTTTATATAATAATCAACAAAATTGACATAACTGTTCCCTAACTTCATTTTCATTGAGTCCAATAGAGTTTATGTAAAGGTTGAAATAAAGATAAAGTGAAATTTAAAAAAAATGTAAAGTGAAATTTAAAAAAAATGATGTTTCCAGCTGAGGAATGTTTCTGGGGAAAAAGCTAATTATCTTATTCCCTCCCACTCCTTCACTTTTATATATAAAGAGAGTTAGAGGGAACGAGGAGAGGTGCTAGCTATTACTGTAGTCATTTCATTTTTGCATTTGTTAATTGTATGCCAAATGGTCCAAGGACCATTTTCATACTCAATCTGGCCAAGATGTACAGATATGCATATAATAAACAGTATTACGTCTATATAAGGTAACAGAATTTGCTGCTATATACAACATACTTCCGTGTTTCTACAAATTGATTGTATACAACTGTGTTAACGCATTTCTTGCAAATGAGACACTTCATCCTGTTACAGGGAATACACAATGTTATGTCAGATGCTTTTCATTTTTATTTTATTTAATTTTATTTAAGCCGCTACTAGAAAAGTACAGTTTTGTACCTACCATAAATGTAGATGTCCGATAGGAATGCATCTGCAGTCCTTGCAAATGGGTTGTCCTGTCGTCAGGCAGCCCTTCGGTCGGCCGGATTCCAAAGTCTGGGTCTGGCCTCGGCTGGTGCCGCACTTCACCCGACGTCATAGCTGCAGTTCTTCGGGTATAAAGGCATCAGCCGACGCCATTTTCCTCAGTGTTTCTTGCCCCAGATGCCAGGTGCCCTCTTGGAAGGCTAAATTTGGATAAATGCCAATGATTCCAAATAGTAGAGAGCGAACACAAAAAATAAGCATGCATGTACATATATACAAACAAATACACCATAATAGATTCCCCCAGCTAGCTATAAGATGGGCAAATACCCTAGGAGCACCACAGAGGGGAAGGTGGGTGGGTAATCCTGACTGCAGATGCATTCCTATCAGACATCTACATTTATGGTAGGTACAAAACTGTACTATGTCCTTCAAGGATGCATCTGCAGTCCTTACAAATGGGTAGAATACCATAGCCAAACTGGGGGAGGAGGAAAAATAAAGTTATGGTGTAGTTAATATCCCTTGCAAAACAGCAGTGGCAAAACCTGCTTAGGATCTAGAGTATAAAGGTAAATTATAATGCTTGGCAAATGTATGCACGGAGCTCCAAGTAGCAGCCTCTAAAATGTCCTTGGTAGCCACTCCTCGTAAGAAGGCTGTGGTAGTGGCTGTAGCCCTTGTAGAGTAAGGCCTGATGTTCTCTGGAGTTTTCTTTCCATGGTAGGAGTAACAAAATCTAATGCAATTTCCTATCCACTTGGAGATTGTCTGTTTTGAAATTGCTTTTCCTTCCCTTCCTGTTGCATATGCTACCAGTAGCTGGTCAGTTTTCTATTGCCCTTGGTTCTGTCCAGGTAGTAGCGTAATTGTCTATGTACATCCAAGGTATGCAGCAGTCTTTCTCCCTGTTCTGTGGGTTGGGGAAGAATGTAGGTAGGTGGATAGCCTGATTTAAAGAAACTCTGGAGACCACCTTAGGCATAAAGGAAGGATTTGTTCTCATGGACACTCTATCTTGATGGAAGATCAGGAAGGGTTGTACTGCCATTAATGTCTGAAGTTCAGATACCCTTCTTGCTGAAGTGATTGCCAGCAGGAAAGCAGTCTTCCATGATAAGTATTGTAATTCTGCTGTTGCTGCTGGTTCGAAAGGAGGAAGTGTCAATTTTTCTAGCACAAAGTTCAAGTCCCATGCTGGTAATGGTGGCTTTCTAGGAGGCTTTACATTTTTAATTCCTCTCAGAAACTGTCTGAGCAGAGGATGTGAGAAGACAGGAGGATCCAAGTCGTATTCTGCTGAAATAGCTGATGCATGAATCTTGATGGAGGAATAGGACAGGCCTGTGTGGAAGAGCTCTGCCAAGTATTCCAGGATGTTGGCTATGTTTACCAGTGACACATCTTCTCCTTTTGCAGTACTCCAAATGAGATATCTTTTCCATTTTGCTGAATAATTTTTTCTTGTTGAGGATATGCGAGCCTCAAGGATAATGTCTTTAACCCTTTGGGATAAATTTGGGTTAATTGGTCTTATGCAATGTTCCAGGCAGTCAGCTGCAGAGTTTTCAGGTTTGGATGCAGATTGTTGTAGTTGTTCTGTGTTAACAGCAAGGGAACCAGGGGTAGTGGCCATATTTGTTCCCGAGACATGCTCCTCAGTAATGGGTACCAATGTTGCCTTGGCCAGTCTGGAGCTATCAGAATGATCCTTGGACGGTCCTCTTTGATCTTCAATAGCACCTTGTGCATCAAAGGAAGTGGTGGGAAAGCATATGCTGTCAGGTTTTTCCAACTGAAGGATAGGGAGTCCACCTTCCAAGCAAGTGGGTGGTACGTCCTTGTGCAGAATTTCTTTAGCTGGTGATTGCGTGGGGATGCAAATAAGTCTATTTCTGGAAGCCCCCATTTTCTTGTAATGGTTTTGAAGATGTCCGGATGCAGCATCCATTCGTGGGCATCCGTGGTAGTCCTGCTTAATATGTCTGCTAGAATGTTTTCTTTTCCTGGTACAAAAAATTGCTTTCAACTGAATGTTGTAGCTCAGGGCCACATTCCAGAGGTCCAGTGCCATCCGGCAAAGAGGATACGAATGTGTGCCTCCCTGTTTGTTGATGTACCACATAACTGTGGTGTTGTCTGTCCTTATCAATTGACCTTGTTGGAGAAATGGTCTGAATGCCTGAATTGCCAGTTTTACTGCCAGCATTTACTTTAGATTTATGTGTAGGTGCTGCTGGTCTTGAGTCCATAAGCCTTGTATGCACTTGTCCAGCATGTGGGCCCCCCAACCGAGGTCTGAGGTGTCCATCGTGATGGTTTGGCTTGGTTGAGTACTGTGGAAGGGCAATCCTGGGTTTGATTGACAAGTCTGAGCCCACCATAGGAATTCTTGCTTCAGGCATGGAATAATTGGAATCTGGGTTTCTAAGCTGTGCTTGTGTTGAGACCATAAATTCCTTAGGTACCACTGTAGTTTTCTCATATGCAGTCTGGCATGAGGAACCAATATTATGCAGGATGCCATGAAGCCCAAGGCTTGCAGTACTTTTCTTGCTGTCAGATGGTTCTGCTTTGTTAATGCCAAGAAGTAGAGAGGTAGCTGCTCCTGTTTTCTACTGTTAGGAATGCCATTTGCTGTGATGTGTCCAACTCTGCACCCAAAAGGTTATTCTTTGGGATGGTATCAGCCTTGACTTTTTTATATTGACTGTGTATCCCAGGGCTTGTAGCAGGTAGATGACCCTTTGTAAGTCTTCTGCTAGCTTGTTTTGTTGTCCGCTTGTATCAGGCAGTCGTCCAGGTAGGGGTAGATTTGGATTCCCTGAAGCCTGCAATGAGCAATTACTGATGCCAGGCATTTCGTGAACACTCTGGGCAGTAGATAAGCCAAAGGGCAATGCTGAGAATTGATAATGCTCTGATCCTGCAAGAAATCTGAGGTATCTTCTGCAATTTGGTCGTATGGGGACGTGCAGGTATGCCTCCTTGAGATCTAGAGTTACCAGCCAAGACTCCTTGCCCAGCATGGGAAGAAGCTGCTGTAGAGTCAGCATTTTGAATTTTGGAACAATGAGGAATGTGTTTAAAGCGGACAGGTCGAGAATAGGTCTCCATTTGCTCTCTTTTCTTGGTACCAGGAATAGTCTGAAGTAAAATCCCTTTCCTTGCTCCATAGATGGTACCTTTTCCACAGCTCTCATCTTTAATAGTTGGGATATTTGTTTTAGAGCTTCTGCCCTTTGATTTGGAGGTAGGTTTGGCATTCCTCTCTTCCCTGGTAGAGTATGGAAGTGAAACCTGTAGCCTTGGTCTATTGTCTGTAAAATCCACTTGTCTCTTGTGATGTAATGCCAGTTTATTGAAAATAAGGCTAGCTTCCCGCCTAAGGGTGCTTCTAGTTGCTCCCTGGTAGGCGGTGCCAGAGCCAAGTCACTGTGATTGTCCTGTAGTTGTGGTGGTGGCTGTGGCTGTACTTCGCTGGTTGTTACTCTAACACTGGCGTCCCCTGTAGGCACCCCTGGATTGGTTTCTGCCTCTTGAACGCCTATTCCTGCCCCTCTGAGCTCTGGATGAGTCTGGAAAGGACCAATTCTTGGAGGGCCAATTCCTGCTAAACCTTGGCGGTTGGACCTGTAAGAAATCTTTTACTGTTTGGACAGATTTTGCCTTCTCTTCCATCTTCTTCAGCACCTGTTGTGCAGGAGCGCCAAACAAATTGATCTTATCCATAGGAGCATCTAATAGTTTGGACTTGACATGGTCTGGTAAGGCCTGCTCTTTTAACCATGCATGCCTTCTGATAACTGTGCCAGTCATGGCTGATCTAAAGGAAGCCTCCAGTGCATCATAGCCGCATTTTAAGGAATGGTTACTGACTTGCTGAATGTTATGTACCATTTCCTGAACAGATTTTTTGTCTAATGATTCATCAGAGGACAGTTTTTTGGTTAACTGGTCTAGCATAGATTCTTGATACTGGATCATGTGAAATTGACAGTTCAAGGCCCTAGCTGAAAGAGTAGCAGAAGTGTAAACTTTTTTACCCCATCTCTCTAAGGATCTGGATTCCCTTTCTGAGGGGAGGGGGTTCTTAGCAGAAGTAGCTGCTACAGCTTTAGGTCCTTGGGAGATGGACTCGGGATCTGCAAAAGGAGCCTTATACAAATGGTAATGTGTGTCCGGGACCCTGTAGTATCTATCAGGCTTAGCAGGGGCCGGAGGTAGAGAATCAGGAGCAGTACAAGCATCATTAAATGCATCATCTACAACAGAAAGAACTGAAGGTATGGCTAAAGGCCTATGTTGTGGTAAATGCAGAAAGGTTCTAAGCCTTTTTCTGGAGTCTGAGAAATCCTGGCCCTGCCACTGAAATTGTTCCCTCATAGCATGCAAGGTTTCCCCAAAGGAAAATTCCTCAGGCGGAGAGGCAGAAGGGATGGACTCTTCAGCATCAAAGTCTTCATAAGGGAAGAAAGGAGCCTCTGGAGGGTCCGAATCATCTGAATAATCAGAGGAATCATCTGTAGAAAGTGGCTGAGGGGGCTCTGCTCTAGGCCTCTTCTCTGGAGGTGGCTGAGAGGCCCTGTCTGGTTGAGGTTGGGATCCCCAGATTAAAGAAATGAGATCCTCTGCTAAACTAAGCATTTGAGAACTAGAGCTGGGCCTGTGAGAGGGGGTCTTAGCAGGCACAGTCTTAGTTGTTTTAGCTGCTTTAGCCCTGGCAAAGGCCTTAATTGACATGGTTGCAGGAGGCCTAGCAGCCCCACGTGCAGGGGTTGAAATATCCAAGGGAATAGTGTCAGATAATTCCTGAGAAACTGCAACAGCAGGTGTGTTTTCTGAAGCCGATTCCACTAGGTTGGAAGAGGCCTCGGTAGAAGGTAAGTTTTCGGCTGAAGGAAGAACCGCTTGCTCGGTTTCAGCCGAAACAGAGACACTCGCGGTTGCTTAACCGCGGTTTCGGCCGAAGCCGCGGGCCGCGAGTGTCGGTCCTTTTCCTTGCGCTTTTTAGACATTTGCGTAGTCGGAGGATCCGACGGCATAATATAAGCAAAATCGGAGCCGAAAAACTCCTCGGCAAATTCAGACCGACGTCTAAGCGTCCGCCGGTTAAAAGAAGCACAGGCTAGACAAGCTGCTATGTCGTGGTCTGGGCCTAAACAGGGTAAGCAGTGGTCTGGGCCTAAACAGGCTAAGCAGTAAGAGTGGAAATCTTTATGAGGTATTTGTTTCCCACAAGTTAAACAATTATTCACTTTTTCTGACATCAGTGATTATAATACACACCAGTGCGATGACTACAAGCAGATCATTTGTTGGGTGAGGCTGTTGGTAGAAGACTAAAACCTGTAACCCAGGTATTGCCTGCTCATTCTGTTAAACCAGCAGCAGTGCAGTAGCGCATTAAAGAGAAAAAATGGACAGAGAATTTTATTTTCCACTGCTATTCTTAACATGTACTGCCAATTGCACAGATGTACCCAGTTCCGACTAGGTAATGCCCAGTTTAGATTGTCTGTCATGACAACCAGTTGCTGCCCTCACCCAGTGAATGACGTAAGGGAAGGGCCTGGCTCTAATGCTGGATGCAGTTGCTTGGTTCTCATCTAGGGTCCAAGACCAGCCCAACTCTGACCATTAGGCTTTGCCCGTGTTCCAAATCTTCACGAATACAAATAAATGCAGAAAATGCACAAAGCCCAACTTTATTACTAAATTAGTGTTAGCTTCGTGTTTCTGAAGGATACCAAGTCTGAAACTCAAGCATGTCATTACACACTGACTTGTAAAAAACAAAAATATGTAAGGGAAGCACAATGAACAACCGATCTGCAAAAAATAAAATGCTTGCCAACCCTCCTGCAGAAAATATATCGGCAAAAAAAAGTTAAACTATCGATGATACAAGTGAAAAAAAGTGACTGAACAGCAACAAAAATGTATTATATGGGAAGAGTTGGGACGGGAACGCAAAATGAAATGATAGTTGACAGTGGGAAAGAAAAGAAGACTGGAATTTAAGGAATACGGGAAGTTTAAAAGAAAAATGACACTGTGGGTGGGAATGTGAGTGACATAGTAAAGTGGGCGTTACTTTTGTTATTTATAGTTGGACCCGAATTTTCAACACTGGGATTGTCCCCTTAAGGTGCTTGTGTACTGCTCAGCCTCTGAGCTCAAGATATCTGGATAAGTCTAAAATAAACAAGGGACAAAGGCTCAAAATAGGAACATTTTAAATGTTGTTGTTACAAAATCTAAAACTTACTTAGATATTACGTTTTGTATCGGAATGTATTTTCTGAAGCAGAGGTATTTGTGTGCGTGTGCGTGTGTGTGTGTGTGTGTGTGTGTGTGTGTGTGTGTGTGTCAGAGAGAGTGAGTGATATAGACCACTGGCTGCAGTAGCAGCAGCAAAGAGATTGCATACCTCTAAATCCTTCAGATGAAGAAATCTGAATAAAGCCTAAAATAAAGGTGGAACAAGGGCTCAAAAACAGGAACAGATTTTAAAATTACTCTAATTTTATATTTTGTAAGAACAAACTTGCTTAAATAAAAGTATTTATTAGTACATATTTTCTGAAAGTAAAAAAGTCTGAAACTAAAAATGTATTATTTAGCAACTTCATCTCCAATGACTTTCAACAAACCAAACATTTTAGCAGTAAAGGACCACAAAATAAATACCTGGATATATATTTTTTAAAGTGTTATATTTTGGATGTAAAATGCTTCCTCCAACACCATTAACGTACAAGTTTGAAACATTAGGTGGTGGAACTATTTTACATAAAAAATATATGTATATAAAACAATAATATAGTAGTAGTAAAAAAAATAAGTAAAACGCAAACATTTTACAGGTAGCCCATTCTCTAAGCACAATAATGCCCTCCACGTTGTGTATTATTGCAGTAACAACTCTCTTCGTAAGGTGTAGAGGTCCCTTGCCCACTGTGTTGGACCTCAGAACACCCCTGGGTGGGCATTAACACAATAAAACACACCCTATTGGGCTTCACTGCTTACAAAGGATACACCCAACACTGATCATTTGCATTACATTACATTGACCATAAAACAGTGGCAAACCATTTTGCAGCAAAGCTACAATAAAAGACAAAGTATCACAAAGATAAAAATCCAAAGCAAGATGTTCCATGGTGATTCTGTCACCACTACTGTTTTGTCTTGCCCTTAACTCATTAAGCTGTCTACTTAAGAGATTAGGTCATGGTTACAATTTGGATCCCACACAACAACAACAAAGGGTAAAGACTTTTCTTTTTTGTGGATGACAAGCTGTACAGTTCATCAGATAAGGAGCTGAAAGCACAACTAAAGTGGTCAAAACTTTCTCAGCTGATATAAAAATGTAATTTGGTCTTAATTAATGTGCAAAAGCAACAATTAAAGCAGGAAAGCTTCAGCACCAAGAAAATATCAATCTGGAACAGAAATGTGAAATAGAGGAATTTCTGCAGCTGTAAGTGTATAAATATTTGGGAATCAAAGGATTTACAATAAAACATGAACAAATGCAAACAAAACTCAGTAAGGAATATTTTAGAACTAAAATCAATACTGAAAATACTCCTGACATACAGGAACAAAGTCAAGCCTATAAACCAATTTGGTCTTCCTCTTATAACTTACATTTTTGGGGTGACTAACTGACCCCATAAGGGAAAACAGGGAAAAATGCTTTACGCTTATCAAATTATATACAAAATCTGTGTATACCAAGTTAACTCCATTGAAAGCGAGGTTCTTTTTGTAATGGACTATCCTGGTAAACCAACTGCAAATAAATAAATAATAAATAAACATATCCCTCATTCTGAAGGAGGTATAGGCCTCCTCAAAACTGACTTCATCAGATCCAAACACGGTGAAAGTCTTTTTTTTCTCATTCAAAAATTCTTAACACTAGAAGTAGCAAACATGAACACGGATTTACGGCAATCAATGTTCTAGAAGGCCAGAGGATGAAAATGTGAAGACAAATTTAATACAATCAACAGAAAAAAATGTGATAATTGCATTATGGAATAAGCTCCAAAGATTATGGAGCAAGTTATCACAACAAAAAACAAAAAATATTACAATTTAAAAATATATATATTATTTTTGAATAAAGTTTTTATTTGGTTTTAAAACAATAGAATGCAAAAGCAATTATAAAACCAATAACTAGATCGGTCCACAGCTGATCAATACATTAAAGTTATACACAATATTTTTCAAGCAAGTCTTTACATTTAATCCAATACTTATATGAATGTGTAACACAAGTTCTCATCTTTACACTACGCAATTCACTACTGCAAACAATTTTTCCATACTATTAAATTCAACACTAAGAGGGGGGTAACTTTACTTTTACTTTTAATAAAAAGAAGTTATATCTTAACATAACGTTCCATCTGTGTTGTTGATCTTCATTCAATTCATTACACGTGGGGTCGGAACAGCCCATTACCAAGCCCACGCCAGTCAGAAAACTCTCGAGCTAAGCTTTACCCATAGTGCCCTTCTCCAAGATACCTCAGATCGAGTTTGCCCAGAAGACAGGACAGTTTATAGAAAGGAAAGCGGAGGCTTTCTCTAAGCAAGTACCTTACCAAGAATAGAAGGACCATAACCAAACCTCGAAGAGCCCTTGGAGGGGATGGAGGGCAGGTTTATAATGAATGAAGCAAGCTCAACAACACAGATGGAACGTTATGGTAAGACAATTTCTTTATCTGATGTTGCTAATCTTCATTCATTCCTTACATGTGGGACAGAGCCCCTTAGCTACCCATTTCCTGGGAGGCCCTAAGGAAGAATACTCCAGAGTACCATTGAGCCGAAGGACGCTCTTCCACTAGAAATCACGTCCAATTTATAATGCGTAATGAATGTATGAGCAGAGGCCAAAGTTGCTGCTGTGCAAATATCATCCATGAAAGCACTGGAATGGAAGGCTCCCAAAGTTGAAACTGACCTTGTTGAGTGTGCTTTAATCCTTGCATGAATAACCATGTTATTTTCTCGGTATATGTAGGTAATGCAGTCTCCAAGCCATTTGGATAGGGTAGCTTTAGCTACTGCTTTCCCCATCCTAGGACCAGAATACACAATAAAAAGCTGGTCAGATTTTCTAAAGGACTTTGTCTTGTCAAGGTAAAACACAGTTGTCTGTGAACGTCAAGCAAATGCACAGTGCATTCCCCTTTATTAGAGTAATTTGGAAAGAATACAGGTAGGCATAAAGTTTGGTTAGTAGTCAAATCCTAAATCACTTTCGGAAGAAAGGAAGGGTTTGTTCGTAAGGAAACCCTATCCTTGTGAAAGATCTAATATGGATGCTTTATACTCAAAGCCTGTAATTCTGATACACGTCTAGCAGACGTAATAGCGACCATGAACAAGGTTTTCCAAGATAAGAATTTCAGATCACATGTGGCTGCAGGTTCAAAGGAGAAAATGGTTAGAGATTGTAAGACCATTGTCAAGTCCCATGGTTCAATTGGTTGTTTTAAAGAGGGCTTGAAATGTAGAACTCCTTTTAGAAAAGCTTTACACAGTCAGAGAGATTAATGACTCATGAAGACAACTACTATGGTCGTTGGATATTGCAGACAGATGGACTCGAATAGCGGAAGGCACAGCTCTGGACTCCAGTTGAGTAGACAAAGATTCTAGAACAGGCACTTGTGCTGAGAAAGTGTCAATACGCCTATCCTTGTACCATAGAGAAAAAAGCTTCCATTTACTAAACTAAAACCTTCTGGTGGATGGCTTATGTGAAGCCAAGAAGATGTGACGAACTGGTCAGGATAGGTCACTTTGCCTGGCAATCAGTGCAAGTGGCAGAACCAAGCTGTCATCTTGACACTGGATAAATTCAGATGTTAGAGTGTATTCACTGTTGCAGTCATCACATTTAGGTTATCCCTGCCAGGGTAGCCTTCGGCCGGCCCAAATAACAGAAACTTAGTATTTCTGCATCAGTTGCTGTCGCTTGAGGACTGATATCAGGTCGTCCGTGGTATAAAAAGTAAGACAGCAAACACCATTACATCAGTTTTTTGCCCTAACCTATCAAGAGCCCCCCAAAGTAGGAGGCCAAGTTCTGGTGGAAGAATCCCAGCAGTAGAAAATAAATACCAATATGTCCCTTGTAAGGAAAGGAGAACAACAAGGAAGAATGGTAACAAAAGGAGGAGGAGAAAAATGGGAGATGGAGGCAGGGAAAATAGGAATGCAACAGTGAATACACTCGAACATCTACATTTATGGTAAGTGTACGCAACTGTACTATGTTCCTCATGTTTCACTGTTGTAGTCATCACATTTGGGTAGATTCCCAGAGCTGAAGAAATGGGTAAAGGCAGTCAAGGAAGCTAGGAGCTGGCTAGGATGCCTTGCAAGACTGCAGAGGCAAACCCTGCCCTGGATTTGGAGAAGAGAGGCTGGTGGTAATGCTTGGTAAAAGTGTGAACAGATGTCCAGGTGGCAGCCTCCAGGATGTCATTGGTGGGGACTCCTCTGAGAAAAGCAGCAGAGGTGGAGGCTGCTCTGGTTGAGTGTGTCCTGACCCCCTTGGAGGGAGGCTTACCATGCTGTTTGTAGCAGAAATGGATGCAGTGTGCTATCCATTTGGAAATGGTTTGCTTGGAGATGGCTTTGCCTTCTGCCCCTGTAGCAAAGCTGACCAGCAATTGATAAGACTTTATGAAGAGTTTAGTTCTGTCCAGATAGCATCTGAGCTGTCTGTGCACATCTAGAGAGTGAAGACTCCTTACACCTTGTTCTGGGGATTAGGAAAGAAGCTGGGCAAATTAACAAATTGGTTGAGAGCCACACTGGATATCACCTTGGGCATGAAGGATGGGTTAGATCTGAGGAATACCCAGTCTGCATGGAAGATGATGAAGGGTTCCACAGCCATGAGCGCTTGCAACTCAGACTCTGCTGGCTGAAGTGATGGCCAGAAGGAAGGCCGTCTTCCAGGAGAGAAATTTTAGCTCTGCAGAAGAAGCTGGTTCAAAAGGAGGCAGGGTGAGCTTTTCCAAGACAAAGTTAAGGTCCCAAGCTGGTGTTGGTGCCCTTCTGGGGGGAATGAAGTTACTAGCCCCTCTGAGGAACTGTTCTGATCAAAGGGTGCGAGAAAAGGGGCTGCTCAGTGGGAAAAAGAGCACAAACAGCAGAGGCATGTATTTTATACATGAAAGAGAGGCCACTGTGTAGTAGGTCAGCTAAGTAATCCACAATGAGAGGGATGGAGGGCTGTGCTGTATTGGCTCCCTTAGCCAAGATCCAGGTGCAAAACCTTTTCCATTCAGCTGCTTAAGACTCTATGGTGTTAGGGGGCTGGCCTCATGGATAACATCCAGAACCTGTTTACTGATAATGGCAGATTGGTTCAGGGTTAGGGAATATGTCAAGCTGCCAAACTGAGTGTCGGCAACTGGGGATGCACGAATTCCCCTTCTCTCTGGGTTAGGAGGTTTGGAATCTTAGGAAGATGCCATGGAGGTAGCAGAGACAGGCTACACAGCAAGGAGTACCAGTGCCGTCGGGGCCAGTCTGGAGCTAGAAGAATGGTCCTTGGTTTCTCCTCCCTTATTTTGAGCAGTACCCTGGGGATGACAGGTAGTGGAGGAAAAGCACAGACCAAGAGATTGACCCAGGGGAAAGGACAGGGCATCCAATTTCCAAGTCATGCAGTGATGCTCCCTCGTGCAGAATTTGCTGAGCTGATGGTTGGTGTGGGAGGCAAAAAGGTCAACCTTCGGGATTCCCCATTTCTGAGTTATTGGGAATAAGGTACTTTTGTTGAGCTGCCACTCGTGGGCCCAAAAGGGTTCTGCTTAACTGGTCTGCCAGGGAGTTGAGAGCGCCTGGTAGGTACTTTGCTAACAGGTGTAGCTGCATGGAAGAGGCTGTGAGTCAGGGTGTCATGGCCAGCCTGCATATAAGGTAGGAGTGCGTCCCTCCCTGCTTGTTGATGTACCACATCACAGTAGTGTTGTCTGTTTTGATCAGGAGAACCCCTGGAGAGAGAGAAGGTGTTTTGAAAGTTATCAAGGCATGTGGCACAGCCATCATCCCTTTTTGATTGATATGCAGGGGGATTTGCTGTGGGCTCCATTGGCCTTGTATGCACCTGCAGTACAGGTGTGCACCCCAAGCGTAGTCTTATGCGTTTGTGGTGAGGGTCTGGGCAGCGGGGTGTGGAGAGATGGGAAGTCCCTTGTTGTGGGAGCATGCTGTTACCCACCAAAGAAATTCCTTTCTGAAGCAAGGAATTATAGGTAGAAGAGTTTCCAGATCTTGAGAGTGTTGACACCAAATGCTCTTTAGATACCATTGAAGTTTCCTCATATGCAGTCTGGCATATGTAATGAGGAGTATGCAAGATGCCATGAACCCTAGAGTTTGCAGGATTTTCCCTGCAGAAAGCTGGGGCCTGGTGCCCAGTTGAGAGAAGTAGGCTGACAGGAAAATTTGTTTCTTTGGTGTAAGGTATGCCATCTGGGATGCTGTGTCCTAACTTGTTCCCAGGAGGATTATCCTTTGGGTGGGCACCGGTTTGGATTTCTTTTCGTTGACTGTGTACCCTAGGAAGGTTAGAAGGCTCTTTAAAAAGGCCAGGTGTTTGAGCAGCTTTTCCTGGCTGTCTGCCTGAATTAGGTAGTCATCTAAGTAGGGGTAAATTTGAATATTTCTTTGTCTGCAAAAGGCAATGGCCGGAGCCAGGCATTCTGTGAAAACTCTGGGAGCAGTAGGTAAGACAAAGGGAAGTGCAGAGAACTGAAAGTGTTGAGATCCTGCCCCGAAGAGGAGATATTTCCTGCATGATTCCCCTAACAGCAATGTGGAAGTAGGCCTCTTAGATCCAGGGTGGCTAGACAAGCGTCCTTGGCGAGCATGGGAAGCAGCTGCTGGAGGGTGAGCATTTTGAATTTTGGCATCACCAGGAAGGTGTTTAATAGACTGAAGATGGGGCACCAAGTACCCTCTTTTCTGGGCACCAGAAAAAGTCTGGAGTAGAAGCCTTGGCCTATCTGTTCTGCAGGAACGTGCTCTACTGCCCTAAAAGAGAGCAGGGAATGGATTTGCTTTTGACCCTCTGCCCACTGACTTGGCGGTAGATCCGGGAACCCTTTTGGATTTGGAAGGAGAATTTGTATCCCTGAAACACAATGTTCAGAACCCACTGGCCCTTGATAATGGTGGCCCAGGTGCTTAAGTGTAAGGAGAGTTTTCCTCCTAAGGGTAAGTGAAGTTGGGCAGAGGGGAGGTCTGGAGGAGGTGAATTATTGAGAGTTCTTACCATAAGGGGGTGGCTTAGAACTCCCTGGTTTTGAGGTAGAGGTAGTCCATGCTTAGATCTCCGCATTCCTGGGGCTACTGTCTGGTGGGTCTGTTTCCACAGGTCCTAGGCTGGGCCCATTTATTCGGAGCAAGAAAGGACCAGTGCTTGGAGGGAAAATGCCTGCTGAACCTAGAGGGCTGGACTTGCAAAAAATCTAACTGTTTGCATAGATTTTGCTTATTCTTCCATCTTTTGTAAAACCTCTTCTGCCTTCGAGCCAAACAAGTCGTCTTTGTGTAAGGGTGCATCCAACAATTTAGATTTGACATGGTCTGGCAGGGGTTGTTCCTTAAGCCATGCAGGTTTTCTAAAGACAGATCCAGGGACTGCTGCCGCCCTGCAAGAAGCTTTGAGGGCGTCAGAACCACCACGCAAAGTGTGTTCAGTTACTTGACTTGCAGAATGCATTAGGTCTTGTAAATCTTTAGATTCTGCCCGAGCAGGAAAGAGAGACTTTTTTTGTTTAAGGAGTTCCAAAGTATGTTGCTGATATTTAAGCATATGGAACTGACAACTTAGTGCCCTGACAAGCAAGGGTAGCTGAGGTGTATACATTTTTATCCCATCTGTCCAATGCTCGGGAATCCCTGTCTGAGGGGGTAGGGTTCTTAGCAGAGGTTGCTTTAATCCTTTTCGGCCCTTGAGAAATTACCTCAGGGTCAGTTGTAGGATTTTTAAAAAGATTTTTGTGCAAGTCAGGGACTCTGTAGTACCAGTCTGGTTTTCTGGGAGCAGGAGGTAGGGTGTCAGAAGTTGAGCTGGATTCAAAGAAAACAACATCCACCACATTCAGGACTGGGGGGATGGCCAAGGGTATGTGTTGCGGAAGGTCTAGGAATTCCCTGAGTCCCTTTTTAGACTGAGGGTATTCCTGACTCTCCCATTGGAAATGCTCCCTTAAAGTATGCAGGAATTGAGTCCTCTACATTAAAATCCTCATAAGTGGAGAGAGGTTGCATGTCTTCAAAGTCAGATGCATCAGATTCATCTGACTCTTGTTCAGACAAAACTACTGGAGAAAGATCTCTTTTCCTTTTTGAGAGGGTAGCTTGGCTTCCCCTGATCAGCATGATAAGGTATTCCATCATTTTAAGCATTTGAGACTGAGGCAAGGTAGTAGGTGCCTGAGAGTGGGTAGTCTGTTTCTTGAGTGTGGTTCAAACCCTCAGCCCAAGGAGCTCTGTTTTTTCAAAAGAACACTAGTCACGAAAGAAGATGTTGGTTTGTGTCGAGATTCGGTGGTGCAAAGGACTTCCTCGGAAGCTAGTGCCTGCTCAGCTGCTCCGGACCCATCCAAGATGGAGACTACCACAGGATCCTTCGACAAAGAGGAGTTTTGCAGCATACTGGACTTCAAAAGGGTCTCAATAGTGGCCTGCGAATCAACTGAAGCGGGCATCAAGGGCTGCAAAAGCATCCGAGTACTGGAGGACTGACTACTAGCTTAACGGAAGCGTTGTCGGTAGGTTTGGACATGTGCGGTCTGTCTCTGTCTTTATCTTTACGTTTCTGATCTGCTGTCAGATGGCTTATCAAAACCATATTGGAATTAGAGGACTGTAAACGAAAATATCTGGCTACAATAAGGGCCCGACGACCGACAGTTCTGGCATTAAACAAAGCAAAGAAGCAACAATGGGGAACATCACGGTCTGGGCCTAGACAAGTGACACAGTAAGAGTGGAAGTCTCATTGTGATATTTGCTTTCCACAGGCGAGACAATTAACTTTTTCTGACATCGGCTAGTGCAAGAAAAATGGATCCCCAATGGGGTACTTAGCTTTAGAAGACTTCAACTTCAATTCAGAAATGAAAATTCAGGTAGCGGCCGACCGTCACTCGTGCAAACTGCTTCTGCTTTGGGCTCCACGTCAAGAAAGACTGATGTAATGGCGTCAGCTGCTTTACTTTATACCACTGACGACCTGACATCAGTACTCAAGCAACGGACACTGAAATACTAAGTCTCTGGTATTCGGTCCGGCCAAGGGCTACCCTGGCAGGGATAAACTCAGATGTGATGACTGCAACAGTGAAAGACAAAGAACATCAGGAACCAAATTTGACGAGGCCGGAAAAGAGCAATAAAGATTACTTTGCTTCTCAATCGAACAGCCTTCTTCATAAACTGTGGTATCAATGGAAGAGGGGATAAGCAATGAGAAGACGCATGGGCCAATCCTGTAGAGCGAGCATGCCTAGGTGACTCCCCCGGTGGGGGCGGGGGACAGGATTAGAGCAAAATAGCTGCTGCATTTGCGGTTTGTGGGGGAGGCAAATAAATCGCAGCAAGGCTGACCCCAGTGACTGAAAATCTTCACTGCCACTATCGGACTGAGGGACCACTCGTGAGGCAAGAGAATGCATCTGCTCAATTTGTCTGCAATCACGTTGGAAACCCCGGATATGTGCATTGCTATGAGAAACGGATTGGAAGCCATCGTCCAGTGCCAAATTCTCATGGCTTCCTGACAGAGTAAGATCTGGTTCCCTCCCATTTATGTACCAGACTACTGACATGTCTGACAGAATAGCAATTGTTCCCAAAGGGAGGACAGAATAAAATGCTTGCAACACGAGAAGCACTGCCCTCAGTTCCAGAACAGAAATTGGCCTGCAGAGGCAACCAAGTGTCTTTGACTATCTTGTCCCTGGTTATGCCCCCCCCCTTCCCGATCAAGGAAGCATCTGTGGTCACAGTGTAGAGTGGCGGAGAACAAGCTACTCCATAGATTTTGATCCGGTTTCAGCCACCAGAGAAGATCTTGTTTGCAAATATTTGTCATCCTGATTTTGTAAGACATAGGACGATCTAAGAGGGACCATTGAGTTAATAACAACCACTGAAGGAGTGTCATGTGAAGTCTCGCTAATGAAACCATCGTGATGGAAGCTGCCAGACCCCCAGAAGTTGTAGAATCGCTCATGCTGGAACCTTGTTGTGGTTCAAAACTGGTTGGAGTTGAAGTCTCAGCCTTTGCAACGTGTGTGTTTGTGTGGGTGTGTGTGTGTGGGGGTGTGTGTGTGGGTGTGTGTGTGTGTGTGTGTGTGTGTGTGTGTGTGTGTGTGTGTGTGTGTGTGTGTGTGTGTGTGTGTGTGGGGGTGTGTGTGTGGGGGTGTGTGTGTGTGGGTGTGTGTGTGGGGGTGTGGGGGGGGGGTGACTCGACAGATCCTTGTGTCGAATTCCGCCCCTATGAACTGCAGCCTTTGGGATGGAGTTAGTTTGCATTTGCTCTCATTCACAGTGATGCCCAAGTGTGACAAAAGTTTCTGTGTTTGCTGTAAGATGAACAGTTGATATTTAGTTGGGGCAGTAAGGAGCCAATCGTCCAGATATGGAAACACCCGGAATCCTCATAGTCTCAAGTGAGCTGTCACCCCTGCCATGCATTTCGTGAACACTACTGATAATGATTGGCCCCCAGGCTGAAGCGGAGAAATCTTCTGGAGCATTTGTCCATTTTTATGTGCAATACACATCCTGAAAGACCTACATAGGCCAGCCATTAGTCTTTGCCCAAGAAAGGGAGTATTGACTGTATCACGACCATACAAAACTTAACTTGTTTGATAAATTTGTTTAGGTTGCTGAGGTCTAAATTGCGCCTCCAGTCCCCTGTTTGTTTTGGTCTGGGGGACTACCTGGATGACACTTTCAAAGCAGTATTTGAATTTCTATTGCTGCAAATTCCCTTTGACTGGGTGGGACATCGGGAATGCGCCTGGTCGGCTTTTGCTTTCAGAAGGGAATGTGATATCCTCTGGTTATTATAATCTGCACCTAAGTATCTGTGATTATTTCTTGCCAAGCAAAGGGGTGCAGAGGGAAACGACCCCTGAATGCCTCCAGAGGCAAACAATCAGGCCCCTCTTCAGGAGCACTGACAGGGCTGTCCGGAAAAATAATCTCTGGATCCCTGGTTACATGGACCCCCTCTGCCCTTAAAGGGCCATCTTCCATTTGAATTAACCCCTTTGCCCCAGGGGGATTCAGCCAGTGTGTTATAGAAAGCCCCTTGGGATATTTGGTACCACATCTTTCCACTCCTGTTGTTCCTGGAGTAAGGTCTTTGAGGAGTAGAGAAACGGACACCTACAGCAGACAGGGGCTTACTGTCTTTTTCACACCTGGCCAAGGTATCCTTAACCTTAGAGCCAAACAGGGATGAGGCCTCTATGGAGGCGTTAAGGAAGACTTTAAAGGGTCCACGAAATCACAAAGTCACATCCAGGCATGGCATCTAGCCATGACTCCAGCACCTGCCACTCTTGCTGCCCCTTCGGTTGAGTGTGAAATCAACCTCATGGATGAATTGGAAATGGACTCCAGGGTGGCTAGCTGTGAGGAAACTTTGTCCCGTACACTGCTCCTGTTAGCAGTTTGGAAAGCTCCGAAATCAAGCCCCTCTGAAGCCGTGTGAAGTGTGCCAAGTAGTTCACAGACCTGATTGCAAAGGTTGCTGAAGAAAAGACCTGCTTCCTCATCCTATCACCGGAGAGACTCTGTTTGGGGGATGTCCAGAAGAGCTCTCCTCGGTGAGCTCTTTCTTTGTGGCTGCCACCACCACCACCATAGAATCCACGGGAAGACCTTTGGACCAATGGGGTTGATCTTCTGGTGGGGACAGTATCTTGTCTTGCCTACGTGGGATCGGCTCAATGGCATCATGTGTCATCCAAGCCAGCTGCACGATGTACTGAACAAGTTCATCTGTGGGAGGGTGGGGTAACCCAGGAGGTAGAGGGTCGGGTTTGGAAAGCCTGCAAGAATACGCTCTCCTTGGGGGAAGGGGTGCTGGACTTCGTCGCCCCGCTGTTTCAGTATTTCCCGGATGTCCCCAAAGGAAACATCTTCAGGGGACGAGTCATCAAAGTCCATATCTTCAGTCAGCGATTCCTCCGGGGAATCACCATGTTCCTCTTGGAAGCTTTCTTGCAAAGACCCTCCAAGAGAACATCAAAGGAGAAACCCGCAGAAGGGGAACCTTGCTGAAGGCTAATTTGAGGCTCTCGAGCCCGATGTCCAACAGTAATGAGAGGTAGTAACTGTGGCTCAGAAGCAGGAGGGCGTGTCTCCTGTGCCGTTGGGGTCAACTGGGAGCCACCCATGGCTAAAGCTCTCTCCATCGCCTGGAAAGCCGGACCTCCCCCCCAGGAGAGACGGGAGCCCGGAACTGGGGTAACATGCCGAAGCCACTGAAATCGGGATAGCATTTGGTGACAAAACTTCCAAAACCTGCAAGGAGGTTGGAGGAGGAAAATACTGTGGAGTCCTCAGAGCAGGGCCCTCAGCTCAGAGTGGGAGGGAAGGTTTCGGAGGAGGAGAAATGCCTCTGGCCGTCAACAGCTGGTCTACCAGTCTCACTATATCTAACTCAGACAGGCTCTTGGAGGAAACAGTAGATAACTCAGACAGTGAAACTGGATGGTCAAAAAAGGACTATACTGCTGCCCATAGAAGGGTTCTACCGACTAGCAATATCTGGTCCAGGGAAGAAATTCACCTCTCTGAACTAAAGTCGAAGGACCGCTATGAAGCTCAGGAAGGGAAAACACTGATTTCGAAGTGGCTACAGGCAGAGAGAGATGTGCCAGAGCAGAGGAAGTTTTCATGATGGTTGTCAGTACCGAAGGTTGAGCAGACTAAGAACTTGGAGCAGACGATGTGGTCGGCAAAGTTAACAGTGCAGTAGCGAAGTAGGAGCAGATGAAACATCCAGTGCCAAAGTAACAGATGGCGCTGATGGAATAGTCTCTTTTGAAGTCAAGATTCGAGCCGTGGATTTTGGCAGTCTCGGAACCGAAGACTCCTTGTGCAACAACTTAGGAATCTCAGGCCTTGCTTCTGATGATTTCAACTTGTGAGAAGAGGGAAGGGGCGAAGACTCTGTCTCAGAGATCACCTCCAAAAAATGACATTTTAGTAAACCAGCAAGCATCAAGTTTATTTTTGCATTCCGCACGAGTGCAGGAGCTGAAAGTCCTACAGATATCACAATGCAGTTTCTCCAATAAATGAGAAACCCCTAAACAGTAAACACAAGACATACGACTTCCTATGTTGGGTATTTTTCTGTCACATCTTTTAAAACCGGTAGTCGTTTTCTTTTCTGACATGTTTTCTTCAAGTATAACAATTTTCAAAGAAAAAACACAATCCAAAAATAGGAAATATAACAATAATAATAAAGGCAGTACAACATTAAGTGCAAAGGAAAGAAAGAAAGGAGGGAGTACCAACCAAGGCACAAAAGCCTACCCAACTGGGTAAGGGAAAGTACCAACAATGGTAGACGAGTTATCAACTGTTAGAAAAGAAAGTAAAGCAGGAAATAGGACCCTAGCGAAAGGGGTACAACCCAACAAGGACTTTTTATAAGAAAAGACTTAAAGAAAGAAAACT